>NW_028153377.1:0-46000 GCF_964106915.1 Podarcis gaigeae
GGTGCTGAACTGTTGCAAACGATCCCCTGAAAGGTTTTTCGGTGGAAACAGATGCGTTTTTATCATCAGAAACAGAATTAGCCCTCGACGTCTGAACAACTTTTATTTGAAAAAATCCCTAAGCCGCGTGGTCACAATTTCAGCAAAAATCTGACGTTCTGCAATTCATTCAAAAATGGTGCTGAACTGTTGCAAACGATCCCCTGAAAGGTTTTTCGGTGGAAACAGGTGGGTTTTTATCATCGGAAACAGAATAAGTCCTCAACATCTGAACAACTTTTTTTTGAAAAAATCCCTAAGCCGCGCGGTCACAATTTCAGCAAAAATCTGATGTTCTGCAATTTCCTCAAAAATGGTTCTGAACTGTTGCAAACGATCCCCTGAAAGGTTTTTCGGTGGAAAGAGATGCGTTTTTATCAACAGAAACAGAATTAGCCCTCGACGTCTGAACAACATTTTTTGCAAAAATCCCTAAGCCGCGTGGTCACAATTTCAGCAAAAATTTGACGTTCTGCAATTTCCTCAAAAATGGTGCTGAACTGTTGCAGACGATCCCCTGAAAGGTTTTTCGGTGGAAACAGATGCATTTTTATCATCAGAAACAGAATTAGCCCTCAACGTCTGAACAACTTTTTTTAAAAAAAAAATCCCTAAGCCGCGCGGTCACAATTTCAGCAAAAATCTGACGTTCTGCAATTCATTCAAAAATGGTGCTGAACTGTTGCAAACGATCCCCTGAAAGGTTTTTTGGTGGAAACAGGTGGGTTTTTATAATGGGAAACAGAATTAGCCCTCGACGTCTGAACAACTTTTTTTTGAAAAAATTCCTAAGCCGCGCGGTCACAATTTCAGCAAAAATCTGACGTTCTGCAATTCATTCAAAAATGGTGCTGAACTGTTGCAAACGATCCCCTGAAAGGTTTTTCGGTGGAAACAGGTGGGTTTTTATCATGGGAAACAGAATTAGCCCTCGACGTCTGTACAAGTTTTTTTTGCAAAAATCCCTAAGCCGCGCGGTCACAATTTCAGTAAAAATCTGATGTTCTGCAATTCATTCAAAAATGGTGCTGAACTGTTGCAAACGATACCCTGAAAGGTTTTTTGTTGGAAACAGGTGGGTTTTTATCATGGGACACAGAATTAGCCCTCGACGTCTGAACAAGTTTTTTTTGAAAAAATCCCTAAGCCGCGTGGTCACAATTTCAGCAAAAATCTGACGTTCTGCAATTTCCTCAAAAATGGTGCTGAACTGTTGCAGACGATCCCCTGAAAGGTTTTTTGGTGGAAACAGGTGGGTTTTTATCATGGGAAACAGAATTAGCCCTCGACGTCTGAACAACTTTTTCTTGCAAAAATCGCTAAGCCGCGTGGTCACAATTTCAGCAGAAATCTGACGTTCTGCAATTCATTCAAAAATGGTGCTGAACTGTTGCAAACGATCCCCTGAAAGGTTTTTCGGTGGAAACAGGTGGGTTTTTATCATGGAAAACAGAATTAGCCCTCGACGTCTGAACAACTTTTATTTGAAAAAATCGCTAAGCCGCGTGGTCACAATTTCAGCAAAAATCTGACGTTCTGCAATTCATTCAAAAATGGTGCTGAACTGTTGCAAACGATCCCCTGAACGGGTTTTCGGTGGAAACAGGTGGGTTTTTATCATCGGAAAGAGAATAAGTCCTCAACATCTGAACAACTTTTTTTTGCAAAAATCCCTAAGCCGCGCGGTCACAATTTCAGCAAAAATCTGACGTTCTGCAATTCATTCAAAAATGGTTCTGAACTGTTGCAAACGATCCCCTGAAAGGTTTTTCGGTGGAAACAGATGCGTTTTTATCATCAGAAACAGAATTAGCCTTCGACGTCAGAACAACATTTTTTGCAAAAATCCCTAAGCCGCGCGGTCACAATTTCAGCAAAAATCTGACGTTCTGCAATTCATTCAAAAATGGTGCTGAACTGTTGCAAACGATCCCCTGAAAGGTTTTTCGGTGGAAACAGGTGGGTTTTTATCATGGGAAACAGAATTAGCCCTCGACGTCTGAACAAGTTTTTTTTGCAAAAATCCCTAAGCCGCGCGGTCACAATTTCAGTAAAAATCTGATGTTCTGCAATTCATTCAAAAATGGTGCTGAACTGTTGCAAACGATACCCTGAAAGGTTTTTTGTTGGAAACAGGTGGGTTTTTATCATGGGACACAGAATTAGCCCTCGACGTCTGAACAAGTTTTTTTTGAAAAAATCCCTAAGCCGCGTGGTCACAATTTCTGCAAAAATCTGACGTTCTGCAATTTCCTCAAAAATGGTGCTGAACTGTTGCAGACGATCCCCTGAAAGGTTTTTTGGTGGAAACAGGTGGGTTTTTATCATCGGAAACAGAATTAGCCCTCGACGTGTGAACAACTTTTTTAAAAAAAAAAACCTCTAAACCGCGCGGTCACAATTTCAGCAAAAATCTGACGTTCTGCAATTCATTCAAAAATGGTGCTGAACTGTTGCAAACGATCCCCTGAAAGGCTTTTCGGTGGAAACAGGTGGGTTTTTATCATGGGAAACAGAATTAGCCCTCGACGTCTGAACAACTTTTTTTAAAAAAAATCCCTACGCCGCGCGGTCACAATTTCAGCAAAAATCTGACGTTCTGCAATTTCCTCAAAAATGGTTCTGAACTGTTGCAAACGATCCCCTGAAAGGTTTTTCGCTGGAAACAGATGCGTTTTTATCATCAGAAACAGAATTAGCCCTCAACGTCAGAAGAACTTTTTTTGCAAAAATCCCTAAGCCGCGCGGTCACAATTTCAGCAAAAATCTGACGTTCTGCAATTTCCTCAAAAATGGTTCTGAACTGTTGCAAATGATCCCCTGAAAGGTTTTTCGCTGGAAACAGATGCGTTTTTATCATCAGAAACAGAATTAGCCCTCGACGTGAGAACAACTTTTTTTGCAAAAATCCCTAAGCCGCGCGGTCACAATTTCAGCAAAAATCTGACGTTCTGCAATTTCCTCAAAAATGGTGCTGTACTGTTGCAGACGATCCCCTGAAAGGTTTTTTGGTGGAAACAGGTGGGTTTTTATCATGGGAAACAGAATTAGCCCTCAACGTCTGAACAACTTTTTTTTGAAAAAATCCCTAAGCCGCGCGGTCACAATTTCAGCAAAAATCTGACGTTCTGCAATTCATTCAAAAATGGTGCTGAACTGTTGCAAACGATCCCCTGAAAGGTTTTTTGGTGGAAACAGGTGGGTTTTTATCATGGGAAACAGAATTAGCCCTCGACGTCTGAACAACTTTTTTTTGAAAAAATCGCTAAGCCGCGTGGTCACAATTTCAGCAAAAATCTGACGTTCTGCAATTCATTCAAAAATGGTGCTGAACTGTTGCAAACGATCCCCTGAACGGGTTTTCGGTGGAAACAGGTGGGATTTTATCATCGGAAAGAGAATAAGTCCTCAACATCTGAACAACTTTTTTTTGCAAAAATCCCTAAGCCGCGCGGTCACAATTTCAGCAAAAATCTGACGTTCTGCAATTTCCTCAAAAATGGTTCTGAACTGTTGCAAACGATCCCCTGAAAGGTTTTTCGGTGGAAACAGATGCGTTTTTACCATCAGAAACAGAATTAGCCTTCGACGTCAGAACAACATTTTTTGCAAAAATCCCTAAGCCGCGTGGTCACAATTTCAGCAAAAATCTGACGTTCTGCAATTCATTCAAAAATGGTGCTGAACTGTTGCAAACGATCCCCTGAACGGGTTTTCGGTGGAAACAGGTGGGTTTTTATCATCGGAAAGAGAATAAGTCCTCAACATCTGAACAACTTTTTTTTGCAAAAATCCCTAAGCCGCGCGGTCACAATTTCAGCAAAAATCTGACGTTCTGCAATTTCCTCAAAAATGGTTCTGAACTGTTGCAAACGATCCCCTGAAAGGTTTTTCGGTGGAAACAGATGCGTTTTTATCATCAGAAACAGAATTAGCCTTCGACGTCAGAACAACATTTTTTGCAAAAATCCCTAAGCCGCGCGGTCACAATTTCAGCAAAAATCTGACGTTCTGCAATTCATTCAAAAATGGTGCTGAACTGTTGCAAACGATCCCCTGAAAGGTTTTTCGGTGGAAACAGGTGGGTTTTTATCATGGGAAACAGAATTAGCCCTCGACGTCTGAACAAGTTTTTTTTGCAAAAATCCCTAAGCCGCGCGGTCACAATTTCAGTAAAAATCTGATGTTCTGCAATTCATTCAAAAATGGTGCTGAACTGTTGCAAACGATACCCTGAAAGGTTTTTTGTTGGAAACAGGTGGGTTTTTATCATGGGACACAGAATTAGCCCTCGACGTCTGAGCAAGTTTTTTTTTGAAAAAATCCCTAAGCCGCGTGGTCACAATTTCTGCAAAAATCTGACGTTCTGCAATTTCCTCAAAAATGGTGCTGAACTGTTGCAGACGATCCCCTGAAAGGTTTTTTGGTGGAAACAGGTGGGTTTTTATCATCGGAAACAGAATTAGCCCTCGACGTGTGAACAACTTTTTTTAAAAAAAAAAACCTCTAAACCGCGCGGTCACAATTTCAGCAAAAATCTGACGTTCTGCAATTCATTCAAAAATGGTGCTGAACTGTTGCAAACGATCCCCTGAAAGGCTTTTCGGTGGAAACAGGTGGGTTTTTATCATGGGAAACAGAATTAGCCCTCGACGTCTGAACAACTTTTTTAAAAAAAAATCCCTACGCCGCGCGGTCACAATTTCAGCAAAAATCTGACGTTCTGCAATTTCCTCAAAAATGGTTCTGAACTGTTGCAAACGATCCCCTGAAAGGTTTTTCGCTGGAAACAGATGCGTTTTTATCATCAGAAACAGAATTAGCCCTCAACGTCAGAAGAACTTTTTTTGCAAAAATCCCTAAGCCGCGCGGTCACAATTTCAGCAAAAATCTGACGTTCTGCAATTTCCTCAAAAATGGTTCTGAACTGTTGCAAATGATCCCCTGAAAGGTTTTTCGCTGGAAACAGATGCGTTTTTATCATCAGAAACAGAATTAGCCCTCGACGTGAGAACAACTTTTTTTGCAAAAATCCCTAAGCCGCGCGGTCACAATTTCAGCAAAAATCTGACGTTCTGCAATTTCCTCAAAAATGGTGCTGTACTGTTGCAGACGATCCCCTGAAAGGTTTTTTGGTGGAAACAGGTGGGTTTTTATCATGGGAAACAGAATTAGCCCTCAACGTCTGAACAACTTTTTTTTGAAAAAATCCCTAAGCCGCGCGGTCACAATTTCAGCAAAAATCTGACGTTCTGCAATTCATTCAAAAATGGTGCTGAACTGTTGCAAACGATCCCCTGAAAGGTTTTTTGGTGGAAACAGGTGGGTTTTTATCATGGGAAACAGAATTAGCCCTCGACGTCTGAACAACTTTTTTTTGAAAAAATCGCTAAGCCGCGTGGTCACAATTTCAGCAAAAATCTGACGTTCTGCAATTCATTCAAAAATGGTGCTGAACTGTTGCAAACGATCCCCTGAACGGGTTTTCGGTGGAAACAGGTGGGTTTTTATCATCGGAAAGAGAATAAGTCCTCAACATCTGAACAACTTTTTTTTGCAAAAATCCCTAAGCCGCGCGGTCACAATTTCAGCAAAAATCTGACGTTCTGCAATTTCCTCAAAAATGGTTCTGAACTGTTGCAAACTATCCCCTGAAAGGTTTTTCGGTGGAAACAGATGCGTTTTTATCATCAGAAACAGAATTAGCCTTCGACGTCAGAACAACATTTTTTGCAAAAATCCCTAAGCCGCGTGGTCACAATTTCAGCAAAAATCTGACGTTCTGCAATTCATTCAAAAATGGTGCTGAACTGTTGCAAACGATCCCCTGAAAGGTTTTTTGGTAGAAACAGGTGGGTTTTTATCATGGGAAACAGAATTAGCCCTCGACGTCTGAACAACTTTTTTTTGAAAAAATCCCTAAGTCGCGCGGTCACAATTTCAGCAAAAATCTGACGTTCTGCAATTCATTCAAAAATGGTGCTGAACTGTTGCAAACGATCCCCTGAAAGGTTTTTTGGTGGAAACAGGTGGGTTTTTATCATGGGAAACAGAATTAGCCCTCGACGTCTGAACAACATTTTTTTGAAAAAATCCCTAAGCCGCGCGGTCACAATTTCAGCAAAAATCTGACGTTCTGCAATTCATTCAAAAATGGTGCTGAACTGTTGCAAACGATCCCCTGAAAGGTTTTTCGGTGGAAACAGGTGGGTTTTTATCATGGGAAACAGAATTAGCCCTCAACGTCTGAACAACTTTTTTTTGCAAAAATCGCTAAGCCGCGTGGTCACAATTTCAGCAAAAATCTGACGTTCTGCAATTCATTCAAAAATGGTGCTGAACTGTTGCAAACGATCCCCTGAAAGGTTTTTTGGTGGAAACAGGTGGGTTTTTATCATCGGAAACAGAATTAGCCCTCGACGTGTGAACAACTTTTTTTTAAAAAAAAACCTCTAAACCGCGCGGTCACAATTTCAGCAAAAATCTGACGTTCTGCAATTCATTCAATAATGGTGCTGAACTGTTGCAAACGATCCCCTGAAAGGTTTTTTGGTGGAAACAGGTGGGTTTTTATCATCGGAAACAGAATAAGTCCTCAACATCTGAACAACTTTTTTTTGAAAAAATCCCTAAGCCGCGCGGTCAAATTTCAGCAAAAATCTGACGTTCTGCAATTTCCTCAAAAATGGTGCTGAACTGTTGCAGACGATCCCCTGAAAGGTTTTTTGGTGGAAACAGGTGGGTTTTTATCATCGGAAACAGAATTAGCCCTCGACGTGTGAACAACTTTTTTTTAAAAAAAAACCTCTAAACCGCGCGGTCACAATTTCAGCAAAAATCTGACGTTCTGCAATTCATTCAAAAATGGTGCTGAACTGTTGCAAACGATCCCCTGAAAGGCTTTTCGGTGGAAACAGGTGGGTTTTTATCATGGGAAACAGAATTAGCCCTCGACGTCTGAACAACTTTTTTTAAAAAAAATCCCTACGCCGCGCGGTCACAATTTCAGCAAAAATCTGACGTTCTGCAATTTCCTCAAAAATGGTTCTGAACTGTTGCAAACGATCCCCTGAAAGGTTTTTCGCTGGAAACAGATGCGTTTTTATCATCAGAAACAGAATTAGCCCTCAACGTCAGAAGAACTTTTTTTGCAAAAATCCCTAAGCCGCGCGGTCACAATTTCAGCAAAAATCTGACGTTCTGCAATTTCCTCAAAAATGGTTCTGAACTGTTGCAAATGATCCCCTGAAAGGTTTTTCGCTGGAAACAGATGCGTTTTTATCATCAGAAACAGAATTAGCCCTCGACGTGAGAACAACTTTTTTTGCAAAAATCCCTAAGCCGCGCGGTCACAATTTCAGCAAAAATCTGACGTTCTGCAATTTCCTCAAAAATGGTGCTGTACTGTTGCAGACGATCCCCTGAAAGGTTTTTTGGTGGAAACAGGTGGGTTTTTATCATGGGAAACAGAATTAGCCCTCAACGTCTGAACAACTTTTTTTTGAAAAAATCCCTAAGCCGCGCGGTCACAATTTCAGCAAAAATCTGACGTTCTGCAATTCATTCAAAAATGGTGCTGAACTGTTGCAAACGATCCCCTGAAAGGTTTTTTGGTGGAAACAGGTGGGTTTTTATCATGGGAAACAGAATTAGCCCTCGACGTCTGAACAACTTTTTTTTGAAAAAATCGCTAAGCCGCGTGGTCACAATTTCAGCAAAAATCTGACGTTCTGCAATTCATTCAAAAATGGTGCTGAACTGTTGCAAACGATCCCCTGAACGGGTTTTCGGTGGAAACAGGTGGGATTTTATCATCGGAAAGAGAATAAGTCCTCAACATCTGAACAACTTTTTTTTGCAAAAATCCCTAAGCCGCGCGGTCACAATTTCAGCAAAAATCTGACGTTCTGCAATTTCCTCAAAAATGGTTCTGAACTGTTGCAAACGATCCCCTGAAAGGTTTTTCGGTGGAAACAGATGCGTTTTTACCATCAGAAACAGAATTAGCCTTCGACGTCAGAACAACATTTTTTGCAAAAATCCCTAAGCCGCGTGGTCACAATTTCAGCAAAAATCTGACGTTCTGCAATTCATTCAAAAATGGTGCTGAACTGTTGCAAACGATCCCCTGAACGGGTTTTCGGTGGAAACAGGTGGGTTTTTATCATCGGAAAGAGAATAAGTCCTCAACATCTGAACAACTTTTTTTTGCAAAAATCCCTAAGCCGCGCGGTCACAATTTCAGCAAAAATCTGACGTTCTGCAATTTCCTCAAAAATGGTTCTGAACTGTTGCAAACGATCCCCTGAAAGGTTTTTCGGTGGAAACAGATGCGTTTTTATCATCAGAAACAGAATTAGCCTTCGACGTCAGAACAACATTTTTTGCAAAAATCCCTAAGCCGCGCGGTCACAATTTCAGCAAAAATCTGACGTTCTGCAATTCATTCAAAAATGGTGCTGAACTGTTGCAAACGATCCCCTGAAAGGTTTTTCGGTGGAAACAGGTGGGTTTTTATCATGGGAAACAGAATTAGCCCTCGACGTCTGAACAAGTTTTTTTTGCAAAAATCCCTAAGCCGCGCGGTCACAATTTCAGTAAAAATCTGATGTTCTGCAATTCATTCAAAAATGGTGCTGAACTGTTGCAAACGATACCCTGAAAGGTTTTTTGTTGGAAACAGGTGGGTTTTTATCATGGGACACAGAATTAGCCCTCGACGTCTGAACAAGTTTTTTTTTGAAAAAATCCCTAAGCCGCGTGGTCACAATTTCTGCAAAAATCTGACGTTCTGCAATTTCCTCAAAAATGGTGCTGAACTGTTGCAGACGATCCCCTGAAAGGTTTTTTGGTGGAAACAGGTGGGTTTTTATCATGGGAATCAGAATTAGCCCTCGACGTCTGAACAACTTTTTCTTGCAAAAATCGCTAAGCCGCGTGGTCACAATTTCAGCAGGAATCTGACGTTCTGCAATTCATTCAATAATGGTGCTGAACTGTTGCAAACGATCCCCTGAAAGGTTTTTTGGTGGAAACAGGTGGGTTTTTATCATCGGAAACAGAATAAGTCCTCAACATCTGAACAACTTTTTTTTGAAAAAATGCCTAAGCCGCGCGGTCACAATTTCAGCAAAAATCTGACGTTCTGCAATTCATTCAAAAATGGTGCTGAACTGTTGCAAACGATCCCCTGAAAGGTTTTTCGGTGGAAACAGGTGGGTTTTTATCATGGAAAACAGAATTAGCCCTCGACGTCTGAACAACTTTTATTTGAAAAAATCGCTAAGCCGCGTGGTCACAATTTCAGCAAAAATCTGACGTTCTGCAATTCATTCAAAAATGGTGCTGAACTGTTGCAAACGATCCCCTGAACGGGTTTTCGGTGGAAACAGGTGGGTTTTTATCATCGGAAAGAGAATAAGTCCTCAACATCTGAACAACTTTTTTTTGCAAAAATCCCTAAGCCGCGCGGTCACAATTTCAGCAAAAATCTGACGTTCTGCAATTTCCTCAAAAATGGTTCTGAACTGTTGCAAACGATCCCCTGAAAGGTTTTTCGGTGGAAACAGATGCGTTTTTATCATCAGAAACAGAATTAGCCTTCGACGTCAGAACAACATTTTTTGCAAAAATCCCTAAGCCGCGCGGTCACAATTTCAGCAAAAATCTGACGTTCTGCAATTCATTCAAAAATGGTGCTGAACTGTTGCAAACGATCCCCTGAAAGGTTTTTCGGTGGAAACAGGTGGGTTTTTATCATGGGAAACAGAATTAGCCCTCGACGTCTGAACAAGTTTTTTTTGCAAAAATCCCTAAGCCGCGCGGTCACAATTTCAGTAAAAATCTGATGTTCTGCAATTCATTCAAAAATGGTGCTGAACTGTTGCAAACGATACCCTGAAAGGTTTTTTGTTGGAAACAGGTGGGTTTTTATCATGGGACACAGAATTAGCCCTCGAAGTCTGAACAAGTTTTTTTTTGAAAAAATCCCTAAGCCGCGTGGTCACAATTTCTGCAAAAATCTGACGTTCTGCAATTTCCTCAAAAATGGTGCTGAACTGTTGCAGACGATCCCCTGAAAGGTTTTTTGGTGGAAACAGGTGGGTTTTTATCATCGGAAACAGAATTAGCCCTCGACGTGTGAACAACTTTTTTTAAAAAAAAAACCTCTAAACCGCGCGGTCACAATTTCAGCAAAAATCTGACGTTCTGCAATTCATTCAAAAATGGTGCTGAACTGTTGCAAACGATCCCCTGAAAGGCTTTTCGGTGGAAACAGGTGGGTTTTTATCATGGGAAACAGAATTAGCCCTCGACGTCTGAACAACTTTTTAAAAAAAAAATCCCTACGCCGCGCGGTCACAATTTCAGCAAAAATCTGACGTTCTGCAATTTCCTCAAAAATGGTTCTGAACTGTTGCAAACGATCCCCTGAAAGGTTTTTCGCTGGAAACAGATGCGTTTTTATCATCAGAAACAGAATTAGCCCTCAACGTCAGAAGAACTTTTTTTGCAAAAATCCCTAAGCCGCGCGGTCACAATTTCAGCAAAAATCTGACGTTCTGCAATTTCCTCAAAAATGGTTCTGAACTGTTGCAAATGATCCCCTGAAAGGTTTTTCGCTGGAAACAGATGCGTTTTTATCATCAGAAACAGAATTAGCCCTCGACGTGAGAACAACTTTTTTTGCAAAAATCCCTAAGCCGCGCGGTCACGATTTCAGCAAAAATCTGACGTTCTGCAATTTCCTCAAAAATGGTGCTGTACTGTTGCAGACGATCCCCTGAAAGGTTTTTTGGTGGAAACAGGTGGGTTTTTATCATGGGAAACAGAATTAGCCCTCAACGTCTGAACAACTTTTTTTTGAAAAAATCCCTAAGCCGCGCGGTCACAATTTCAGCAAAAATCTGACGTTCTGCAATTCATTCAAAAATGGTGCTGAACTGTTGCAAACGATCCCCTGAAAGGTTTTTTGGTGGAAACAGGTGGGTTTTTATCATGGGAAACAGAATTAGCCCTCGACGTCTGAACAACTTTTTTTTGAAAAAATCGCTAAGCCGCGTGGTCACAATTTCAGCAAAAATCTGACGTTCTGCAATTCATTCAAAAATGGTGCTGAACTGTTGCAAACGATCCCCTGAACGGGTTTTCGGTGGAAACAGGTGGGTTTTTATCATCGGAAAGAGAATAAGTCCTCAACATCTGAACAACTTTTTTTTGCAAAAATCCCTAAGCCGCGCGGTCACAATTTCAGCAAAAATCTGACGTTCTGCAATTTCCTCAAAAATGGTTCTGAACTGTTGCAAACGATCCCCTGAAAGGTTTTTCGGTGGAAACAGATGCGTTTTTATCATCAGAAACAGAATTAGCCTTCGACGTCAGAACAACATTTTTTGCAAAAATCCCTAAGCCGCGTGGTCACAATTTCAGCAAAAATCTGACGTTCTGCAATTCATTCAAAAATGGTGCTGAACTGTTGCAAACGATCCCCTGAAAGGTTTTTTGGTAGAAACAGGTGGGTTTTTATCATGGGAAACAGAATTAGCCCTCGACGTCTGAACAACTTTTTTTTGAAAAAATCCCTAAGTCGCGCGGTCACAATTTCACCAAAAATCTGACGTTCTGCAATTCATTCAAAAATGGTGCTGAACTGTTGCAAACGATCCCCTGAAAGGTTTTTTGGTGGAAACAGGTGGGTTTTTATCATGGGAAACAGAATTAGCCCTCGACGTCTGAACAACATTTTTTTGAAAAAATCCCTAAGCCGCGCGGTCACAATTTCAGCAAAAATCTGACGTTCTGCAATTCATTCAAAAATGGTGCTGAACTGTTGCAAACGATCCCCTGAAAGGTTTTTCGGTGGAAACAGGTGGGTTTTTATCATGGGAAACAGAATTAGCCCTCGACGTCTGAACAACTTTTTTTTGCAAAAATCGCTAAGCCGCGTGGTCACAATTTCAGCAAAAATCTGACGTTCTGCAATTCATTCAAAAATGGTGCTGAACTGTTGCAAACGATCCCCTGAAAGGTTTTTTGGTGGAAACAGGTGGGTTTTTATCATGGGAATCAGAATTAGCCCTCGACGTCTGAACAACTTTTTCTTGCAAAAATCGCTAAGCCGCGTGGTCACAATTTCAGCAGAAATCTGACGTTCTGCAATTCATTCAATAATGGTGCTGAACTGTTGCAAACGATCCCCTGAAAGGTTTTTTGGTGGAAACAGGTGGGTTTTTATCATCGGAAACAGAATAAGTCCTCAACATCTGAACAACTTTTTTTTGAAAAAATCCCTAAGCCGCGCGGTCAAATTTCAGCAAAAATCTGACGTTCTGCATTTCATTCAAAAATGGTGCTGAACTGTTGAAAACGATCCCCTGAAAGGTTTTTTGGTGGAAACAGGTGGGTTTTTATCATGGGAAACAGAATAAGTCCTCAACATCTGAACAACTTTTTTTTGAAAAAATCCCTAAGCCGCGCGGTCACAATTTCAGCAAAAATCTGACGTTCTGCAATTCATTCAAAAATGGTGCTGAACTGTTGCAAACGATCCCCTGAAAGGTTTTTTGTTGGAAACAGGTGGGTTTTTATCATGGGAAACAGAATAAGTCCTCAACATCTGAACAACTTTTTTTTGAAAAAATCCCTAAGCCGCGCGGTCACAATTTCAGCAAAAATCTGACGTTCTGCAATTCATTCAAAAATGGTGCTGAACTGTTGCAAACGATCCCCTGAAAGGTTTTTTGGTGGAAACAGGTGGGTTTTTATCATGGGAAACAGAATTAGCCCTCGACGTCTGAACAACTTTTTCTTGCAAAAATCGCTAAGCCGCGTGGTCACAATTTCAGCAGAAATCTGACGTTCTGCAATTCATTCAAAAATGGTGCTGAACTGTTGCAAACGATCCCCTGAAAGGTTTTTCGGTGGAAACAGGTGGGTTTTTATCATGGAAAACAGAATTAGCCCTCGACGTCTGAACAACTTTTATTTGGAAAAATCCCTAAGCCGCGTGGTCACAATTTCAGCAAAAATCTGACGTTCTGCAATTCATTCAAAAATGGTGCTGAACTGTTGCAAACGATCCCCTGAAAGGTTTTTCGGTGGAAACAGGTGGGTTTTTATCATCGGAAACAGAATAAGTCCTCAACATCTGAACAACTTTTTTTTGAAAAAATCCCTAAGCCGCGCGGTCACAATTTCAGCAAAAATCTGATGTTCTGCAATTTCCTCAAAAATGGTTCTGAACTGTTGCAAACGATCCCCTGAAAGGTTTTTCGGTGGAAAGAGATGCGTTTTTATCAACAGAAGCAGAATTAGCCCTCGACGTCTGAACAACATTTTTTGCAAAAATCCCTAAGCCGCGCGGTCACAATTTCAGCAAAAATTTGACGTTCTGCAATTTCCTCAAAAATGGTGCTGAACTGTTGCAGACGATCCCCTGAAAGGTTTTTCGGTGGAAACAGATGCATTTTTATCATCAGAAACAGAATTAGCCCTCAACGTCTGAACAACTTTTTTTTAAAAAAAAATCCCTAAGCCGCGCGGTCACAATTTCAGCAAAAATCTGACGTTCTGCAATTCATTCAAAAATGGTGCTGAACTGTTGCAAACGATCCCCTGAAAGGTTTTTTGGTGGAAACAGGTGGGTTTTTATCATGGGAAACAGAATTAGCCCTCGACGTCTGAACAACTTTTTTTTGAAAAAAATCCTAAGCCGCGCGGTCACAATTTCAGCAAAAATCTGACGTTCTGCAATTCATTCAAAAATGGTGCTGAACTGTTGCAAACGATCCCCTGAAAGGTTTTTCGGTGGAAACAGGTGGGTTTTTATCATGGGAAACAGAATTAGCCCTCGACGTCTGAACAAGTTTTTTTTGCAAAAATCCCTAAGCCGCGCGGTCACAATTTCAGTAAAAATCTGATGTTCTGCAATTCATTCAAAAATGGTGCTGAACTGTTGCAAACGATACCCTGAAAGGTTTTTTGTTGGAAACAGGTGGGTTTTTATCATGGGACACAGAATTAGCCCTCGACGTCTGAACAAGTTTTTTTTGAAAAAATCCCTAAGCCGCGTGGTCACAATTTCAGCAAAAATCTGACGTTCTGCAATTTCCTCAAAAATGGTGCTGAACTGTTGCAGACGATCCCCTGAAAGGTTTTTTGGTGGAAACAGGTGGGTTTTTATCATGGGAAACAGAATTAGCCCTCGACGTCTGAACAACTTTTTCTTGCAAAAATCGCTAAGCCGCGTGGTCACAATTTCAGCAGAAATCTGACGTTCTGCAATTCATTCAAAAATGGTGCTGAACTGTTGCAAACGATCCCCTGAAAGGTTTTTCGGTGGAAACAGGTGGGTTTTTATCATGGAAAACAGAATTAGCCCTCGACGTCTGAACAACTTTTATTTGGAAAAATCCCTAAGCCGCGTGGTCACAATTTCAGCAAAAATCTGACGTTCTGCAATTCATTCAAAAATGGTGCTGAACTGTTGCAAACGATCCCCTGAAAGGTTTTTCGGTGGAAACAGGTGGGTTTTTATCATCGGAAACAGAATAAGTCCTCAACATCTGAACAACTTTTTTTTGAAAAAATCCCTAAGCCGCGCGGTCACAATTTCAGCAAAAATCTGATGTTCTGCAATTTCCTCAAAAATGGTTCTGAACTGTTGCAAACGATCCCCTGAAAGGTTTTTCGGTGGAAAGAGATGCGTTTTTATCAACAGAAGCAGAATTAGCCCTCGACGTCTGAACAACATTTTTTGCAAAAATCCCTAAGCCGCGCGGTCACAATTTCAGCAAAAATTTGACGTTCTGCAATTTCCTCAAAAATGGTGCTGAACTGTTGCAGACGATCCCCTGAAAGGTTTTTCGGTGGAAACAGATGCATTTTTATCATCAGAAACAGAATTAGCCCTCAACGTCTGAACAACTTTTTTTTAAAAAAAAATCCCTAAGCCGCGCGGTCACAATTTCAGCAAAAATCTGACGTTCTGCAATTCATTCAAAAATGGTGCTGAACTGTTGCAAACGATCCCCTGAAAGGTTTTTTGGTGGAAACAGGTGGGTTTTTATCATGGGAAACAGAATTAGCCCTCGACGTCTGAACAACTTTTTTTTGAAAAAAATCCTAAGCCGCGCGGTCACAATTTCAGCAAAAATCTGACGTTCTGCAATTCATTCAAAAATGGTGCTGAACTGTTGCAAACGATCCCCTGAAAGGTTTTTCGGTGGAAACAGGTGGGTTTTTATCATGGGAAACAGAATTAGCCCTCGACGTCTGAACAAGTTTTTTTTGCAAAAATCCCTAAGCCGCGCGGTCACAATTTCAGTAAAAATCTGATGTTCTGCAATTCATTCAAAAATGGTGCTGAACTGTTGCAAACGATACCCTGAAAGGTTTTTTGTTGGAAACAGGTGGGTTTTTATCATGGGACACAGAATTAGCCCTCGACGTCTGAACAAGTTTTTTTTGAAAAAATCCCTAAGCCGCGTGGTCACAATTTCAGCAAAAATCTGACGTTCTGCAATTTCCTCAAAAATGGTGCTGAACTGTTGCAGACGATCCCCTGAAAGGTTTTTTGGTGGAAACAGGTGGGTTTTTATCATGGGAAACAGAATTAGCCCTCGACGTCTGAACAACTTTTTCTTGCAAAAATCGCTAAGCCGCGTGGTCACAATTTCAGCAGAAATCTGACGTTCTGCAATTCATTCAAAAATGGTGCTGAACTGTTGCAAACGATCCCCTGAAAGGTTTTTCGGTGGAAACAGGTGGGTTTTTATCATGGAAAACAGAATTAGCCCTCGACGTCTGAACAACTTTTATTTGAAAAAATCGCTAAGCCGCGTGGTCACAATTTCAGCAAAAATCTGACGTTCTGCAATTCATTCAAAAATGGTGCTGAACTGTTGCAAACGATCCCCTGAACGGGTTTTCGGTGGAAACAGGTGGGTTTTTATCATCGGAAAGAGAATAAGTCCTCAACATCTGAACAACTTTTTTTTGCAAAAATCCCTAAGCCGCGCGGTCACAATTTCAGCAAAAATCTGACGTTCTGCAATTTCCTCAAAAATGGTTCTGAACTGTTGCAAACGATCCCCTGAAAGGTTTTTCGGTGGAAACAGATGCGTTTTTATCATCAGAAACAGAATTAGCCTTCGACGTCAGAACAACATTTTTTGCAAAAATCCCTAAGCCGCGCGGTCACAATTTCAGCAAAAATCTGACGTTCTGCAATTCATTCAAAAATGGTGCTGAACTGTTGCAAACGATCCCCTGAAAGGTTTTTCGGTGGAAACAGGTGGGTTTTTATCATGGGAAACAGAATTAGCCCTCGACGTCTGAACAAGTTTTTTTTGCAAAAATCCCTAAGCCGCGCGGTCACAATTTCAGTAAAAATCTGATGTTCTGCAATTCATTCAAAAATGGTGCTGAACTGTTGCAAACGATACCCTGAAAGGTTTTTTGTTGGAAACAGGTGGGTTTTTATCATGGGACACAGAATTAGCCCTCGACGTCTGAACAAGTTTTTTTTGAAAAAATCCCTAAGCCGCGTGGTCACAATTTCTGCAAAAATCTGACGTTCTGCAATTTCCTCAAAAATGGTGCTGAACTGTTGCAGACGATCCCCTGAAAGGTTTTTTGGTGGAAACAGGTGGGTTTTTATCATCGGAAACAGAATTAGCCCTCGACGTGTGAACAACTTTTTTAAAAAAAAAAACCTCTAAACCGCGCGGTCACAATTTCAGCAAAAATCTGACGTTCTGCAATTCATTCAAAAATGGTGCTGAACTGTTGCAGACGATCCCCTGAAAGGTTTTTCGGTGGAAACAGGTGGGTTTTTATCATGGAAAACAGAATTAGCCCTCGACGTCTGAACAACTTTTATTTGGAAAAATCCCTAAGCCGCGTGGTCACAATTTCAGCAAAAATCTGACGTTCTGCAATTTCCTCAAAAATGGTGCTGAACTGTTGCAGACGATCCCCTGAAAGGTTTTTTGGTGGAAACAGGTGGGTTTTTATCATGGGAAACAGAATTAGCCCTCGACGTCTGAACAACTTTTTCTTGCAAAAATCGCTAAGCCGCGTGGTCACAATTTCAGCAGAAATCTGACGTTCTGCAATTCATTCAAAAATGGTGCTGAACTGTTGCAAACGATCCCCTGAAAGGTTTTTCGGTGGAAACAGGTGGGTTTTTATCATGGAAAACAGAATTAGCCCTCGACGTCTGAACAACTTTTATTTGAAAAAATCGCTAAGCCGCGTGGTCACAATTTCAGCAAAAATCTGACGTTCTGCAATTCATTCAAAAATGGTGCTGAACTGTTGCAAACGATCCCCTGAACGGGTTTTCGGTGGAAACAGGTGGGTTTTTATCATCGGAAAGAGAATAAGTCCTCAACATCTGAACAACTTTTTTTTGCAAAAATCCCTAAGCCGCGCGGTCACAATTTCAGCAAAAATCTGACGTTCTGCAATTTCCTCAAAAATGGTTCTGAACTGTTGCAAACGATCCCCTGAAAGGTTTTTCGGTGGAAACAGATGCGTTTTTATCATCAGAAACAGAATTAGCCTTCGACGTCAGAACAACATTTTTTGCAAAAATCCCTAAGCCGCGCGGTCACAATTTCAGCAAAAATCTGACGTTCTGCAATTCATTCAAAAATGGTGCTGAACTGTTGCAAACGATCCCCTGAAAGGTTTTTCGGTGGAAACAGGTGGGTTTTTATCATGGGAAACAGAATTAGCCCTCGACGTCTGAACAAGTTTTTTTTGCAAAAATCCCTAAGCCGCGCGGTCACAATTTCAGTAAAAATCTGATGTTCTGCAATTCATTCAAAAATGGTGCTGAACTGTTGCAAACGATACCCTGAAAGGTTTTTTGTTGGAAACAGGTGGGTTTTTATCATGGGACACAGAATTAGCCCTCGACGTCTGAACAAGTTTTTTTTGAAAAAATCCCTAAGCCGCGTGGTCACAATTTCTGCAAAAATCTGACGTTCTGCAATTTCCTCAAAAATGGTGCTGAACTGTTGCAGACGATCCCCTGAAAGGTTTTTTGGTGGAAACAGGTGGGTTTTTATCATCGGAAACAGAATTAGCCCTCGACGTGTGAACAACTTTTTTAAAAAAAAAAACCTCTAAACCGCGCGGTCACAATTTCAGCAAAAATCTGACGTTCTGCAATTCATTCAAAAATGGTGCTGAACTGTTGCAAACGATCCCCTGAAAGGCTTTTCGGTGGAAACAGGTGGGTTTTTATCATGGGAAACAGAATTAGCCCTCGACGTCTGAACAACTTTTTTTAAAAAAAATCCCTACGCCGCGTGGTCACAATTTCAGCAAAAATCTGACGTTCTGCAATTTCCTCAAAAATGGTTCTGAACTGTTGCAAACGATCCCCTGAAAGGTTTTTCGCTGGAAACAGATGCGTTTTTATCATCAGAAACAGAATTAGCCCTCAACGTCAGAAGAACTTTTTTTGCAAAAATCCCTAAGCCGCGCGGTCACAATTTCAGCAAAAATCTGACGTTCTGCAATTTCCTCAAAAATGGTTCTGAACTGTTGCAAATGATCCCCTGAAAGGTTTTTCGCTGGAAACAGATGCGTTTTTATCATCAGAAACAGAATTAGCCTTCGACGTCAGAACAACATTTTTTGCAAAAATCCCTAAGCCGCGTGGTCACAATTTCAGCAAAAATCTGACGTTCTGCAATTCATTCAAAAATGGTGCTGAACTGTTGCAAACGATCCCCTGAAAGGTTTTTTGTTAGAAACAGGTGGGTTTTTATCATGGGAAACAGAATTAGCCCTCGACGTCTGAACAACTTTTTTTTGAAAAAATCCCTAAGTCGCGCGGTCACAATTTCAGCAAAAATCTGACGTTCTGCAATTCATTCAAAAATGGTGCTGAACTGTTGCAAACGATCCCCTGAAAGGTTTTTTGGTGGAAACAGGTGGGTTTTTATCATGGGAAACAGAATTAGCCCTCGACGTCTGAACAACATTTTTTTGAAAAAATCCCTAAGCCGCGCGGTCACAATTTCAGCAAAAATCTGACGTTCTGCAATTCATTCAAAAATGGTGCTGAACTGTTGCAAACGATACCCTGAAAGGTTTTTTGTTGGAAACAGGTGGGTTTTTATCATGGGACACAGAATTAGCCCTCGACGTCTGAACAAGTTTTTTTTGAAAAAATCCCTAAGCCGCGTGGTCACAATTTCAGCAAAAATCTGACGTTCTGCAATTTCCTCAAAAATGGTTCTGAACTGTTGCAAATGATCCCCTGAAAGGTTTTTCGCTGGAAACAGATGCGTTTTTATCATCAGAAACAGAATTAGCCCTCGACGTGAGAACAACTTTTTTTGCAAAAATCGCTAAGCCGCGTGGTCACAATTTCAGCAGAAATCTGACGTTCTGCAATTCATTCAAAAATGGTGCTGAACTGTTGCAAACGATCCCCTGAAAGGTTTTTTGGTGGAAACAGGTGGGTTTTTATCATGGAAAACAGAATTAGCCCTCGACGTCTGAACAACATTTTTTTGAAAAAATCCCTAAGCCGCGCGGTCACAATTTCAGCAAAAATCTGACGTTCTGCAATTCATTCAAAAATGGTGCTGAACTGTTGCAAACGATCCCCTGAAAGGTTTTTCGGTGGAAACAGGTGGGTTTTTATCATGGGAAACAGAATTAGCCCTCGACGTCTGAACAACTTTTTTTTGCAAAAATCGCTAAGCCGCGTGGTCACAATTTCAGCAAAAATCTGACGTTCTGCAATTCATTCAAAAATGGTGCTGAACTGTTGCAAACGATCCCCTGAAAGGTTTTTTGGTGGAAACAGGTGGGTTTTTATCATGGGAATCAGAATTAGCCCTCGACGTCTGAACAACTTTTTCTTGCAAAAATCGCTAAGCCGCGTGGTCACAATTTCAGCAGAAATCTGACGTTCTGCAATTCATTCAATAATGGTGCTGAACTGTTGCAAACGATCCCCTGAAAGGTTTTTTGGTGGAAACAGGTGGGTTTTTATCATCGGAAACAGAATAAGTCCTCAACATCTGAACAACTTTTTTTTGAAAAAATCCCTAAGCCGCGCGGTCACAATTTCAGCAAAAATCTGACGTTCTGCATTTCATTCAAAAATGGTGCTGAACTGTTGAAAACGATCCCCTGAAAGGTTTTTTGGTGGAAACAGGTGGGTTTTTATCATGGGAAACAGAATAAGTCCTCAACATCTGAACAACTTTTTTTTGAAAAAATCCCTAAGCCGCGCGGTCACAATTTCAGCAAAAATCTGACGTTCTGCAATTCATTCAAAAATGGTGCTGAACTGTTGCAAACGATCCCCTGAAAGGTTTTTTGTTGGAAACAGGTGGGTTTTTATCATGGGAAACAGAATAAGTCCTCAACATCTGAACAACTTTTTTTTGAAAAAATCCCTAAGCCGCGCGGTCACAATTTCAGCAAAAATCTGACGTTCTGCAATTCATTCAAAAATGGTGCTGAACTGTTGCAAACGATCCCCTGAAAGGTTTTTTGGTGGAAACAGGTGGGTTTTTATCATGGGAAACAGAATTAGCCCTCGACGTCTGAACAACTTTTTCTTGCAAAAATCGCTAAGCCGCGTGGTCACAATTTCAGCAGAAATCTGACGTTCTGCAATTCATTCAAAAATGGTGCTGAACTGTTGCAAACGATCCCCTGAAAGGTTTTTCGGTGGAAACAGGTGGGTTTTTATCATGGAAAACAGAATTAGCCCTCGACGTCTGAACAACTTTTATTTGGAAAAATCCCTAAGCCGCGTGGTCACAATTTCAGCAAAAATCTGACGTTCTGCAATTCATTCAAAAATGGTGCTGAACTGTTGCAAACGATCCCCTGAAAGGTTTTTCGGTGGAAACAGGTGGGTTTTTATCATCGGAAACAGAATAAGTCCTCAACATCTGAACAACTTTTTTTTGAAAAAATCCCTAAGCCGCGCGGTCACAATTTCAGCAAAAATCTGACGTTCTGCAATTCATTCAAAAATGGTGCTGAACTGTTGCAGACGATCCCCTGAAAGGTTTTTTGTTGGAAACAGGTGGGTTTTTATCATGGGACACAGAATTAGCCCTCGACGTCTGAACAAGTTTTTTTTGAAAAAATCCCTAAGCCGCGTGGTCACAATTTCAGCAGAAATCTGACGTTCTGCAATTCATTCAAAAATGGTGCTGAACTGTTGCAAACGATCCCCTGAAAGGTTTTTCGGTGGAAACAGGTGGGTTTTTATCATGGAAAACAGAATTAGCCCTCGACGTCTGAACAACTTTTATTTGAAAAAATCGCTAAGCCGCGTGGTCACAATTTCAGCAAAAATCTGACGTTCTGCAATTCATTCAAAAATGGTGCTGAACTGTTGCAAACGATCCCCTGAACGGGTTTTCGGTGGAAACAGGTGGGTTTTTATCATCGGAAAGAGAATAAGTCCTCAACATCTGAACAACTTTTTTTTGCAAAAATCCCTAAGCCGCGCGGTCACAATTTCAGCAAAAATCTGACGTTCTGCAATTTCCTCAAAAATGGTTCTGAACTGTTGCAAACGATCCCCTGAAAGGTTTTTCGGTGGAAACAGATGCGTTTTTATCATCAGAAACAGAATTAGCCTTCGACGTCAGAACAACATTTTTTGCAAAAATCCCTAAGCCGCGCGGTCACAATTTCAGCAAAAATCTGACGTTCTGCAATTCATTCAAAAATGGTGCTGAACTGTTGCAAACGATCCCCTGAAAGGTTTTTCGGTGGAAACAGGTGGGTTTTTATCATGGGAAACAGAATTAGCCCTCGACGTCTGAACAAGTTTTTTTTGCAAAAATCCCTAAGCCGCGCGGTCACAATTTCAGTAAAAATCTGATGTTCTGCAATTCATTCAAAAATGGTGCTGAACTGTTGCAAACGATACCCTGAAAGGTTTTTTGTTGGAAACAGGTGGGTTTTTATCATGGGACACAGAATTAGCCCTCGACGTCTGAACAAGTTTTTTTTGAAAAAATCCCTAAGCCGCGTGGTCACAATTTCTGCAAAAATCTGACGTTCTGCAATTTCCTCAAAAATGGTGCTGAACTGTTGCAGACGATCCCCTGAAAGGTTTTTTGGTGGAAACAGGTGGGTTTTTATCATCGGAAACAGAATTAGCCCTCGACGTGTGAACAACTTTTTTAAAAAAAAAAACCTCTAAACCGCGCGGTCACAATTTCAGCAAAAATCTGACGTTCTGCAATTCATTCAAAAATGGTGCTGAACTGTTGCAAACGATCCCCTGAAAGGCTTTTCGGTGGAAACAGGTGGGTTTTTATCATGGGAAACAGAATTAGCCCTCGACGTCTGAACAACTTTTTTTAAAAAAAATCCCTACGCCGCGTGGTCACAATTTCAGCAAAAATCTGACGTTCTGCAATTTCCTCAAAAATGGTTCTGAACTGTTGCAAACGATCCCCTGAAAGGTTTTTCGCTGGAAACAGATGCGTTTTTATCATCAGAAACAGAATTAGCCCTCAACGTCAGAAGAACTTTTTTTGCAAAAATCCCTAAGCCGCGCGGTCACAATTTCAGCAAAAATCTGACGTTCTGCAATTTCCTCAAAAATGGTTCTGAACTGTTGCAAATGATCCCCTGAAAGGTTTTTCGCTGGAAACAGATGCGTTTTTATCATCAGAAACAGAATTAGCCTTCGACGTCAGAACAACATTTTTTGCAAAAATCCCTAAGCCGCGTGGTCACAATTTCAGCAAAAATCTGACGTTCTGCAATTCATTCAAAAATGGTGCTGAACTGTTGCAAACGATCCCCTGAAAGGTTTTTTGTTAGAAACAGGTGGGTTTTTATCATGGGAAACAGAATTAGCCCTCGACGTCTGAACAACTTTTTTTTGAAAAAATCCCTAAGTCGCGCGGTCACAATTTCAGCAAAAATCTGACGTTCTGCAATTCATTCAAAAATGGTGCTGAACTGTTGCAAACGATCCCCTGAAAGGTTTTTTGGTGGAAACAGGTGGGTTTTTATCATGGGAAACAGAATTAGCCCTCGACGTCTGAACAACATTTTTTTGAAAAAATCCCTAAGCCGCGCGGTCACAATTTCAGCAAAAATCTGACGTTCTGCAATTCATTCAAAAATGGTGCTGAACTGTTGCAAACGATACCCTGAAAGGTTTTTTGTTGGAAACAGGTGGGTTTTTATCATGGGACACAGAATTAGCCCTCGACGTCTGAACAAGTTTTTTTTGAAAAAATCCCTAAGCCGCGTGGTCACAATTTCAGCAAAAATCTGACGTTCTGCAATTTCCTCAAAAATGGTGCTGAACTGTTGCAGACGATCCCCTGAAAGGTTTTTTGGTGGAAACAGGTGGGTTTTTATCATGGGAAACAGAATTAGCCCTCGACGTCTGAACAACTTTTTCTTGCAAAAATCGCTAAGCCGCGTGGTCACAATTTCAGCAGAAATCTGACGTTCTGCAATTCATTCAAAAATGGTGCTGAACTGTTGCAAACGATCCCCTGAAAGGTTTTTTGGTGGAAACAGGTGGGTTTTTATCATGGAAAACAGAATTAGCCCTCGACGTCTGAACAACATTTTTTTGAAAAAATCCCTAAGCCGCGCGGTCACAATTTCAGCAAAAATCTGACGTTCTGCAATTCATTCAAAAATGGTGCTGAACTGTTGCAAACGATCCCCTGAAAGGTTTTTCGGTGGAAACAGGTGGGTTTTTATCATGGGAAACAGAATTAGCCCTCGACGTCTGAACAACTTTTTTTTGCAAAAATCGCTAAGCCGCGTGGTCACAATTTCAGCAAAAATCTGACGTTCTGCAATTCATTCAAAAATGGTGCTGAACTGTTGCAAACGATCCCCTGAAAGGTTTTTTGGTGGAAACAGGTGGGTTTTTATCATGGGAATCAGAATTAGCCCTCGACGTCTGAACAACTTTTTCTTGCAAAAATCGCTAAGCCGCGTGGTCACAATTTCAGCAGAAATCTGACGTTCTGCAATTCATTCAATAATGGTGCTGAACTGTTGCAAACGATCCCCTGAAAGGTTTTTTGGTGGAAACAGGTGGGTTTTTATCATCGGAAACAGAATAAGTCCTCAACATCTGAACAACTTTTTTTTGAAAAAATCCCTAAGCCGCGCGGTCACAATTTCAGCAAAAATCTGACGTTCTGCATTTCATTCAAAAATGGTGCTGAACTGTTGAAAACGATCCCCTGAAAGGTTTTTTGGTGGAAACAGGTGGGTTTTTATCATGGGAAACAGAATAAGTCCTCAACATCTGAACAACTTTTTTTTGAAAAAATCCCTAAGCCGCGCGGTCACAATTTCAGCAAAAATCTGACGTTCTGCAATTCATTCAAAAATGGTGCTGAACTGTTGCAAACGATCCCCTGAAAGGTTTTTTGTTGGAAACAGGTGGGTTTTTATCATGGGAAACAGAATAAGTCCTCAACATCTGAACAACTTTTTTTTGAAAAAATCCCTAAGCCGCGCGGTCACAATTTCAGCAAAAATCTGACGTTCTGCAATTCATTCAAAAATGGTGCTGAACTGTTGCAAACGATCCCCTGAAAGGTTTTTTGGTGGAAACAGGTGGGTTTTTATCATGGGAAACAGAATTAGCCCTCGACGTCTGAACAACTTTTTCTTGCAAAAATCGCTAAGCCGCGTGGTCACAATTTCAGCAGAAATCTGACGTTCTGCAATTCATTCAAAAATGGTGCTGAACTGTTGCAAACGATCCCCTGAAAGGTTTTTCGGTGGAAACAGGTGGGTTTTTATCATGGAAAACAGAATTAGCCCTCGACGTCTGAACAACTTTTATTTGGAAAAATCCCTAAGCCGCGTGGTCACAATTTCAGCAAAAATCTGACGTTCTGCAATTCATTCAAAAATGGTGCTGAACTGTTGCAAACGATCCCCTGAAAGGTTTTTCGGTGGAAACAGGTGGGTTTTTATCATCGGAAACAGAATAAGTCCTCAACATCTGAACAACTTTTTTTTGAAAAAATCCCTAAGCCGCGCGGTCACAATTTCAGCAAAAATCTGATGTTCTGCAATTTCCTCAAAAATGGTTCTGAACTGTTGCAAACGATCCCCTGAAAGGTTTTTCGGTGGAAAGAGATGCGTTTTTATCAACAGAAACAGAATTAGCCCTCGACGTCTGAACAACATTTTTTGCAAAAATCCCTAAGCCGCGCGGTCACAATTTCAGCAAAAATTTGACATTCTGCAATTTCCTCAAAAATGGTGCTGAACTGTTGCAGACGATCCCCTGAAAGGTTTTTCGGTGGAAACAGATGCATTTTTATCATCAGAAACAGAATTAGCCCTCAACGTCTGAACAACTTTTTTTTGAAAAAATTCCTAAGCCGCGCGGTCACAATTTCAGCAAAAATCTGACGTTCTGCAATTCATTCAAAAATGGTGCTGAACTGTTGCAAACGATCCCCTGAAAGGTTTTTCGGTGGAAACAGGTGGGTTTTTATCATGGGAAACAGAATTAGCCCTCGACGTCTGTACAAGTTTTTTTTGCAAAAATCCCTAAGCCGCGCGGTCACAATTTCAGCAAAAATCTGACGTTCTGCAGTTCATTCAAAAATGGTGCTGAACTGTTGCAAACGATCCCCTGAAAGGTTTTTCGGTGGAAACACGTGGGTTTTTATCATCGGAAACAGAATTAGCCCTCGACGTGTGAACAACATTTTTTAAAAAAACAAACCTCTAAACCGCGCGGTCACAATTTCAGCAAAAATCTGACGTTCTGCAATTCATTCAAAAATGGTGCTGAACTGTTGCAAACGATCCCCTGAAGTGTTTTTTGGTGGAAAGAGGTGGGTTTTTATCATGGGAAACAGAATTAGCCCTCGACGTATGAACAACTTTTTTTTGAAAAAATCCCTAAGCCGCGCGGTCACAATTTCAGCAAAAATCTGACGTTCTGCAATTCATTCAAAAATGGTGCTGAACTGTTGCAAACGATCCCCTGAAGGGTTTTTTGGTGGAAACAGGTGGGTTTTTATCATGGGAAACAGAATTAGCCCTCAACGTCTGAACAACTTTTTTTTGAAAAAATCCCTAAGCCGCGCGGTAACAATTTCAGCAAAAATCTGACGTTCTGCAATTTCCTCAAAAATGGTGCTGAACTGTTGCAGACAATCCCCTGAAAGGTTTTTCGGTGTAAACAAATACGTTTTTATCATCAGAAACAGAATTAGCCCTCGACGTCTAAACAACTTTTTTTTGAAAAAATCCCTAAGCCGCGCGGTCACAATTTCAGCAAAAATCTGACGTTCTGTAATTCATTCAAAAATGGTGCTGAACTCTTGCAAACGATCCGCTGTAAGGTTTTTCAGTGGAAACAGGTGGGTTTTTATCATGGGAAACAGAATTAGCCTTCAAAGTCTGAAGAACTTTTTTAAAAAAAAAAACCCTAAGCCGCGCGGTCACAATTTCAGCAAAATCTGACGTTCTGCAATTTCCTCAAAAATGGTGCTGAACTATTGCAAACGATCCCCTGAAAGGTTTTTCGGTGGAAACAGAAGCGTTTTTATCATCAGAAACAGAATTAGCCCTCAATGTCTGAACAACATTTTTTTGAAAAAATCCGTAAGCCGCGCGATCACAATTTCAGCAAAAATCTGACGTTCTGTAATTCATTCAAAAATGGTGCTGAACTCTTGCAAACGATCCCCTGAAAGGTTTTTTGTTGGAAACAGGTGGGTTTTTATCATGGGAAACAGAATAAGTCCTCAACATCTGAACAACTTTTTTTTGAAAAAATCCCTAAGCCGCGCGGTCACAATTTCAGCAAAAATCTGACGTTCTGCAATTCATTCAAAAATGGTGCTGAACTGTTGCAAACGATCCCCTGAAAGGTTTTTTGGTGGAAACAGGTGGGTTTTTATCATGGGAAACAGAATTAGCCCTCGACGTCTGAACAACTTTTTCTTGCAAAAATCGCTAAGCCGCGTGGTCACAATTTCAGCAGAAATCTGACGTTCTGCAATTCATTCAAAAATGGTGCTGAACTGTTGCAAACGATCCCCTGAAAGGTTTTTCGGTGGAAACAGGTGGGTTTTTATCATGGAAAACAGAATTAGCCCTCGACGTCTGAACAACTTTTATTTGGAAAAATCCCTAAGCCGCGTGGTCACAATTTCAGCAAAAATCTGACGTTCTGCAATTCATTCAAAAATGGTGCTGAACTGTTGCAAACGATCCCCTGAAAGGTTTTTCGGTGGAAACAGGTGGGTTTTTATCATCGGAAACAGAATAAGTCCTCAACATCTGAACAACTTTTTTTTGAAAAAATCCCTAAGCCGCGCGGTCACAATTTCAGCAAAAATCTGATGTTCTGCAATTTCCTCAAAAATGGTTCTGAACTGTTGCAAACGATCCCCTGAAAGGTTTTTCGGTGGAAAGAGATGCGTTTTTATCAACAGAAACAGAATTAGCCCTCGACGTCTGAACAACATTTTTTGCAAAAATCCCTAAGCCGCGCGGTCACAATTTCAGCAAAAATTTGACGTTCTGCAATTTCCTCAAAAATGGTGCTGAACTGTTGCAGACGATCCCCTGAAAGGTTTTTCGGTGGAAACAGATGCATTTTTATCATCAGAAACAGAATTAGCCCTCAACGTCTGAACAACTTTTTTTTGAAAAAATTCCTAAGCCGCGCGGTCACAATTTCAGCAAAAATCTGACGTTCTGCAATTCATTCAAAAATGGTGCTGAACTGTTGCAAACGATCCCCTGAAAGGTTTTTCGGTGGAAACAGGTGGGTTTTTATCATGGGAAACAGAATTAGCCCTCGACGTCTGTACAAGTTTTTTTTGCAAAAATCCCTAAGCCGCGCGGTCACAATTTCAGCAAAAATCTGACGTTCTGCAGTTCATTCAAAAATGGTGCTGAACTGTTGCAAACGATCCCCTGAAAGGTTTTTCGGTGGAAACACGTGGGTTTTTATCATCGGAAACAGAATTAGCCCTCGACGTGTGAACAACATTTTTTAAAAAAACAAACCTCTAAACCGCGCGGTCACAATTTCAGCAAAAATCTGACGTTCTGCAATTCATTCAAAAATGGTGCTGAACTGTTGCAAACGATCCCCTGAAGTGTTTTTTGGTGGAAAGAGGTGGGTTTTTATCATGGGAAAAAGAATTAGCCCTCGACGTATGAACAACTTTTTTTTGAAAAAATCCCTAAGCCGCGCGGTCACAATTTCAGCAAAAATCTGACGTTCTGCAATTCATTCAAAAATGGTGCTGAACTGTTGCAAACGATCCCCTGAAGGGTTTTTTGGTGGAAACAGGTGGGTTTTTATCATGGGAAACAGAATTAGCCCTCAACGTCTGAACAACTTTTTTTTGAAAAAATCCCTAAGCCGCGCGGTAACAATTTCAGCAAAAATCTGACGTTCTGCAATTTCCTCAAAAATGGTGCTGAACTGTTGCAGACAATCCCCTGAAAGGTTTTTCGGTGTAAACAAATACGTTTTTATCATCAGAAACAGAATTAGCCCTCGACGTCTAAACAACTTTTTTTTGAAAAAATCCCTAAGCCGCGCGGTCACAATTTCAGCAAAAATCTGACTTTCTGTAATTCATTCAAAAATGGTGCTGAACTCTTGCAAACGATCCGCTGTAAGGTTTTTCAGTGGAAACAGGTGGGTTTTTATCATGGGAAACAGAATTAGCCTTCAAAGTCTGAAGAACTTTTTTTAAAAAAAAAACCCTAAGCCGCGCGGTCACAATTTCAGCAAAATCTGACGTTCTGCAATTTCCTCAAAAATGGTGCTGAACTATTGCAAACGATCCCCTGAAAGGTTTTTCGGTGGAAACAGAAGCGTTTTTATCATCAGAAACAGAATTAGCCCTCAATGTCTGAACAACATTTTTTTGAAAAAATCCGTAAGCCGCGCGATCACAATTTCAGCAAAAATCTGACGTTCTGTAATTCATTCAAAAATGGTGCTGAACTCTTGCAAACGATCCCCTGTAAGGTTTTTCAGTGGAAACAGGTGGGTTTTTATCATGGGAAACAGAATTAGCCTTCAAAGTCTGAAGAACTTTTTTAAAAAAAAAAACCCTAAGCCGCGCGGTCACAATTTCAGCAAAATCTGACGTTCTGCAATTTCCTCAAAAATGGTGCTGAACTATTGCAAACGATCCCCTGAAAGGTTTTTCGGTGGAAACATAAGCGTTTTTATCATCAGAAACAGAATTAGCCCTCAATGTCTGAACAACATTTTTTTGAAAAAATCCGTAAGCCGCGCGATCACAATTTCAGCAAAAATCTGACGTTCTGCAATTCATTCAAAAATGGTGCTGAACTGTTGCAAACTATCCCCTGAAAGGTTTTTCGGTGGAAACAGGTGGGTTTTTATCATGGGAAACAGAATTAGCCCTCAACGTCTGAACAACTTTTTTTTGAAAAAAATCCCTAAGCCGCGCGGTCACAATTTCAGCAAAAATCTGACGTTCTGCAATTTCCTCAAAAATGGTGCTGAACTGTTGCAGACGATCCCCTGAAAGGTTTTTCGGTGAAAACAGGTGGGTTTTTATCATCAGAAACAGAATTAGCCCTCAACGTCTGAACAACTTTTTTTTGAAAAAATCCCTAAGCTGCGCGGTCACAATTTCAGCAAAAATCTGACGTTCTGTAATTCATTCAAAAATGGTGCTGAACTGTTGCAAACGATCCCCTGAAAGGTTTTTCGGTGGAAACAGGTGGGTTTTTATCATGGGAAACAGAATTAGCCCTCGACGTCTGAACAACTTTTTTTTGAAAAAAACCCTAAGCCGCGCGGTCACATTTTCAGCAAAAATCTGACGTTCTGCAATTTCCTCAAAAATGGTGCTGAACTGTTGCAGACGATCCCCTGAAAGGTTTTTCTGTGGAAACAGTTGTGTTTTTATCATGAGAAACAGAATTAGCACTCAACGTCAGAACAACTTTTTTAAAAAAAAAATCCCTAAGCCGCGCGGTCACAATTTCAGCAAAAATCTGACGTTCTGCAATTCATTCAAAAATGGTGCTGAACTCTTGCAAACGATCCCCTGAAAGGTTTTTCGGTGGAAACAGGTGGGTTTTTATCATCGGAAACAGAATTAGCCCTCGACGTGTGAACAACTTTTTTTAAAAAAAAAATCTAAACCGCGCGGTCACAATTTCAGCAAAAATCTGACGTTCTGCAATTCATTAAAAAATGGTGCTGAACTGTTGCAGACGATCCCCTGAAAGGTTTTTCGGTGGAAACAGGTGGGTTTTTATCATCAGAAACAGAATTAGCCCTCAACGTCTGAACAACTTTTTTTTGAAAAAATCCCTAAGCCGCGCGGTCACAATTTCAGCAAAAATCTGACGTTCTGCAATTCATTCAAAAATGGTGCTGAACTGTTGCAAACGATCCCCTGAAAGGTTTTTTGGTGGAAACAGGTGGGTTTTTATCATGGGAAACAGAATTAGCCCTCGACGTCTGAACAACTTTTTCTTGCAAAAATCGCTAAGCCGCGTGGTCACAATTTCAGCAGAAATCTGACGTTCTGCAATTCATTCAAAAATGGTGCTGAACTGTTGCAAACGATCCCCTGAAAGGTTTTTCGGTGGAAACAGGTGGGTTTTTATCATGGAAAACAGAATTAGCCCTCGACGTCTGAACAACTTTTATTTGAAAAAATCCCTAAGCCGCGTGGTCACAATTTCAGCAAAAATCTGACGTTCTGCAATTCATTCAAAAATGGTGCTGAACTGTTGCAAACGATCCCCTGAAAGGTTTTTCAGTGGAAACAGGTGGGTTTTTATCATCGGAAACAGAATAAGTCCTCAACATCTGAACAACTTTTTTTTGAAAAAATCCCTAAGCCGCGCGGTCACAATTTCAGCAAAAATCTGATGTTCTGCAATTTCCTCAAAAATGGTTCTGAACTGTTGCAAACGATCCCCTGAAAGGTTTTTCGGTGGAAAGAGATGCGTTTTTATCAACAGAAACAGAATTAGCCCTCGACGTCTGAACAACATTTTTTGCAAAAATCCCTAAGCCGCGCGGTCACAATTTCAGCAAAAATTTGACGTTCTGCAATTTCCTCAAAAATGGTGCTGAACTGTTGCAGACGATCCCCTGAAAGGTTTTTCGGTGGAAACAGATGCATTTTTATCATCAGAAACAGAATTAGCCCTCAACGTCTGAACAACTTTTTTTTGAAAAAATTCCTAAGCCGCGCGGTCACAATTTCAGCAAAAATCTGACGTTCTGCAATTCATTCAAAAATGGTGCTGAACTGTTGCAAACGATCCCCTGAAAGGTTTTTCGGTGGAAACAGGTGGGTTTTTATCATGGGAAACAGAATTAGCCCTCGACGTCTGTACAAGTTTTTTTTGCAAAAATCCCTAAGCCGCGCGGTCACAATTTCAGCAAAAATCTGACGTTCTGCAGTTCATTCAAAAATGGTGCTGAACTGTTGCAAACGATCCCCTGAAAGGTTTTTCGGTGGAAACACGTGGGTTTTTATCATCGGAAACAGAATTAGCCCTCGACGTGTGAACAACATTTTTAAAAAAAACAAACCTCTAAACCGCGCGGTCACAATTTCAGCAAAAATCTGACGTTCTGCAATTCATTCAAAAATGGTGCTGAACTGTTGCAAACGATCCCCTGAAGTGTTTTTTGGTGGAAAGAGGTGGGTTTTTATCATGGGAAACAGAATTAGCCCTCGACGTATGAACAACTTTTTTTTGAAAAAATCCCTAAGCCGCGCGGTCACAATTTCAGCAAAAATCTGACGTTCTGCAATTCATTCAAAAATGGTGCTGAACTGTTGCAAACGATCCCCTGAAGGGTTTTTTGGTGGAAACAGGTGGGTTTTTATCATGGGAAACAGAATTAGCCCTCAACGTCTGAACAACTTTTTTTTGAAAAAATCCCTAAGCCGCGCGGTAACAATTTCAGCAAAAATCTGACGTTCTGCAATTTCCTCAAAAATGGTGCTGAACTGTTGCAGACAATCCCCTGAAAGGTTTTTCGGTGTAAACAAATACGTTTTTATCATCAGAAACAGAATTAGCCCTCGACGTCTAAACAACTTTTTTTTGAAAAAATCCCTAAGCCGCGCGGTCACAATTTCAGCAAAAATCTGACGTTCTGTAATTCATTCAAAAATGGTGCTGAACTCTTGCAAACGATCCGCTGTAAGGTTTTTCAGTGGAAACAGGTGGGTTTTTATCATGGGAAACAGAATTAGCCTTCAAAGTCTGAAGAACTTTTTTTAAAAAAAAAACCCTAAGCCGCGCGGTCACAATTTCAGCAAAATCTGACGTTCTGCAATTTCCTCAAAAATGGTGCTGAACTATTGCAAACGATCCCCTGAAAGGTTTTTCGGTGGAAACAGAAGCGTTTTTATCATCAGAAACAGAATTAGCCCTCAATGTCTGAACAACATTTTTTTGAAAAAATCCGTAAGCCGCGCGATCACAATTTCAGCAAAAATCTGACGTTCTGTAATTCATTCAAAAATGGTGCTGAACTCTTGCAAACGATCCCCTGTAAGGTTTTTCAGTGGAAACAGGTGGGTTTTTATCATGGGAAACAGAATTAGCCTTCAAAGTCTGAAGAACTTTTTTAAAAAAAAAAACCCTAAGCCGCGCGGTCACAATTTCAGCAAAATCTGACGTTCTGCAATTTCCTCAAAAATGGTGCTGAACTATTGCAAACGATCCCCTGAAAGGTTTTTCGGTGGAAACATAAGCGTTTTTATCATCAGAAACAGAATTAGCCCTCAATGTCTGAACAACATTTTTTTGAAAAAATCCGTAAGCCGCGCGATCACAATTTCAGCAAAAATCTGACGTTCTGCAATTCATTCAAAAATGGTGCTGAACTGTTGCAAACTATCCCCTGAAAGGTTTTTCGGTGGAAACAGGTGGGTTTTTATCATGGGAAACAGAATTAGCCCTCAACGTCTGAACAACTTTTTTTTGAAAAAAATCCCTAAGCCGCGCGGTCACAATTTCAGCAAAAATCTGACGTTCTGCAATTTCCTCAAAAATGGTGCTGAACTGTTGCAGACGATCCCCTGAAAGGTTTTTCGGTGAAAACAGGTGGGTTTTTATCATCAGAAACAGAATTAGCCCTCAACGTCTGAACAACTTTTTTTTGAAAAAATCCCTAAGCTGCGCGGTCACAATTTCAGCAAAAATCTGACGTTCTGTAATTCATTCAAAAATGGTGCTGAACTGTTGCAAACGATCCCCTGAAAGGTTTTTCGGTGGAAACAGGTGGGTTTTTATCATGGGAAACAGAATTAGCCCTCGACGTCTGAACAACTTTTTTTTGAAAAAAACCCTAAGCCGCGCGGTCACATTTTCAGCAAAAATCTGACGTTCTGCAATTTCCTCAAAAATGGTGCTGAACTGTTGCAGACGATCCCCTGAAAGGTTTTTCTGTGGAAACAGTTGTGTTTTTATCATGAGAAACAGAATTAGCACTCAACGTCAGAACAACTTTTTTAAAAAAAAAATCCCTAAGCCGCGCGGTCACAATTTCAGCAAAAATCTGACGTTCTGCAATTCATTCAAAAATGGTGCTGAACTCTTGCAAACGATCCCCTGAAAGGTTTTTCGGTGGAAACAGGTGGGTTTTTATCATCGGAAACAGAATTAGCCCTCGACGTGTGAACAACTTTTTTTTAAAAAAAAATCTAAACTGCGCGGTCACAATTTCAGCAAAAATCTGACGTTCTGCAATTCATTAAAAAATGGTGCTGAACTGTTGCAGACGATCCCCTGAAAGGTTTTTCGGTGGAAACAGTTGGGTTTTTATCATCAGAAACAGAATTAGCCCTCAACGTCTGAACAACTTTTTTTGCAAAAATCCCTAAGCTGCGCGGTCACAATTTCAGCAAAAATCTGATGTTCTGTAATTCATTCAAAAATGGTGCTGAACTGTTGCAAACGATCCCCTGAAAGGTTTTTCGGTGGAAACAGGTGGGTTTTTATCATGGGAAACAGAATTAGCCCTCAACGTCTGAACACCTTTTTTTTGAAAAAAACCCTAAGCCGCGCGGTCACAATTTCAGCAAAAAATTGATGTTCTGCAATTTCCTCAAAAATGCTGCTGAACTGTTGCAAACGATCCCCTGAAAGGTTTTTCGGTGGAAACAGGTGGGTTTTTATCATCAGAAACAGAATTAGCCCTCAACGTCAGAGCAACTTTTTTAAAAAAAAAATCCCTAAGCCGCGCGGTCACAATTTCAGCAAAAATCTGACGTTCTGCAATTCATTCAAAAATGGTGCTGAACTGTTGCTAACGATCCCCTGAAAGGTTTTTTGGTGGAAACAGGTGGGTTTTTATCATGGGAAACAGAATTAGCCCTCGACGTCTGAACAACTTTTTTTTGAAAAAATCCCTAAGCCGCGCGATCACAATTTCAGCAAAAATCTGACGTTCTGCAATTCATTCAAAAATGGTGCTGAACTGTTGCAAACGATCCCCTGAAAGGTTTTTCGATGGAAACAGGTGGGTTTTTATCATGGGAAACAGAATTAGCCCTCGACGTCTAAACAACTTTTTTTTGCAAAAATACCTAAGCCGCGTGGTCACAATTTCAGCAAAAATCTGACGTTCTGCAATTCATTCAAAAATGGTGCTGAACTGTTGCAAACGATCCCCTGAAAGGTTTTTCGTGGAAACAGGTGGGTTTTTATCATCGGAAAGAGAATAAGTCCTCAACATCTGAACAACTTTTTTTTGAAAAAATCCCTAAGCCGCGCGGTCAAAATTTCAGCAAAAATCTGACGTTCTGCAATTTCCCCAAAAATGGTTCTGAACTGTTGCAAACGATCCCCTGAAAGGTTTTTCGGTGTAAACAGATGCGTTTTTATCATCAGAAACAGAATTAGCCCTCGACGTCTGAACAACTTTTTTTGCAAAAATCCCTAAGCCGCGCGGTCACAATTTCAGCAAAAATCTGACGTTCTGCAATTTCCTCAAAAATGGTGCTGAACTGTTGCAGACGATCCCCTGAAAGGTTTTTCGGTGGAAACAGATGCATTTTTATCATCAGAAACAGAATTAGCCCTCAACGTCTGAACAACATTTTTTAAAAAAATCCCTAAGCCGCGCGGTCACAATTTCAGCTAAAATCTGACGTTCTGCAATTCATTCAAAAATGGTGCTGAACTGTTGCAGACGATCCCCTGAAAGGTTTTTCGGTGGAAACAGATGCATTTTTCTCATCAAGAACAGAATTAGCCCTCAACGTCTGAACAACATTTTTTAAAAAAATCCCTAAGCCGCGCGGTCACAATTTCAGCAAAAATCTGACGTTCTGCAATTCATTCAAAAATGGTGCTGAACTCTTGCAGACGATCCCCTGTAAGGTTTTTCAGTGGAAACAGGTGGGTTTTTATCATGGGAAACAGAATTAGCCCTCAAAGTCTGAAGAACTTTTTTTAAAAAAAAAACCCTAAGCCGCGCGGTCACAATTTCAGCAAAAATCTGACGTTCTGCAATTTCTTCAAAAATGGTGCTGAACTGTTGCAAACGATCCCCTGAAAGGTTTTTCGGTGGAAACAGATGCGTTTTTATCATCAGAAACAGAATTAGCCCTCAATGTCTGAACAACATTTTTTTGAAAAAATCCGTAAGCCGCGCGATCACAATTTCAGCAAAAATCTGACGTTCTGCAATTCATTCAAAAATGGTGCTGAACTGTTGCAAACTATCCCCTGAAAGGTTTTTCGGTGGAAACAGGTGGGTTTTTATCATGGGAAACAGAATTAGCCCTCAACGTCTGAACAACTTTTTTTTGAAAAAAATCCCTAAGCCGCGCGGTCACAATTTCAGCAAAAATCTGACGTTCTGCAATTTCCTCAAAAATGGTGCTGAACTGTTGCAGACGATCCCCTGAAAGGTTTTTCGGTGAAAACAGGTGGGTTTTTATCATCAGAAACAGAATTAGCCCTCAACGTCTGAACAACTTTTTTTTGAAAAAATCCCTAAGCTGCGCGGTCACAATTTCAGCAAAAATCTGACGTTCTGTAATTCATTCAAAAATGGTGCTGAACTGTTGCAAACGATCCCCTGAAAGGTTTTTCGGTGGAAACAGGTGGGTTTTTATCATGGGAAACAGAATTAGCCCTCGACGTCTGAACAACTTTTTTTTGAAAAAAACCCTAAGCCGCGCGGTCACATTTTCAGCAAAAATCTGACGTTCTGCAATTTCCTCAAAAATGGTGCTGAACTGTTGCAGACGATCCCCTGAAAGGTTTTTCTGTGGAAACAGTTGTGTTTTTATCATGAGAAACAGAATTAGCACTCAACGTCAGAACAACTTTTTTAAAAAAAAAATCCCTAAGCCGCGCGGTCACAATTTCAGCAAAAATCTGACGTTCTGCAATTCATTCAAAAATGGTGCTGAACTCTTGCAAACGATCCCCTGAAAGGTTTTTCGGTGGAAACAGGTGGGTTTTTATCATCGGAAACAGAATTAGCCCTCGACGTGTGAACAACTTTTTTTTAAAAAAAAATCTAAACCGCGCGGTCACAATTTCAGCAAAAATCTGACGTTCTGCAATTCATTAAAAAATGGTGCTGAACTGTTGCAGACGATCCCCTGAAAGGTTTTTCGGTGGAAACAGGTGGGTTTTTATCATCAGAAACAGAATTAGCCCTCAACGTCTGAACAACTTTTTTTGCAAAAATCCCTAAGCTGCGCGGTCACAATTTCAGCAAAAATCTGATGTTCTGTAATTCATTCAAAAATGGTGCTGAACTGTTGCAAACGATCCCCTGAAAGGTTTTTCGGTGGAAACAGGTGGGTTTTTATCATGGGAAACAGAATTAGCCCTCAACGTCTGAACACCTTTTTTTTGAAAAAAACCCTAAGCCGCGCGGTCACAATTTCAGCAAAAAATTGATGTTCTGCAATTTCCTCAAAAATGCTGCTGAACTGTTGCAAACGATCCCCTGAAAGGTTTTTCGGTGGAAACAGGTGGGTTTTTATCATCAGAAACAGAATTAGCCCTCAACGTCAGAGCAACTTTTTTAAAAAAAAAATCCCTAAGCCGCGCGGTCACAATTTCAGCAAAAATCTGACGTTCTGCAATTCATTCAAAAATGGTGCTGAACTGTTGCTAACGATCCCCTGAAAGGTTTTTTGGTGGAAACAGGTGGGTTTTTATCATGGGAAACAGAATTAGCCCTCGACGTCTGAACAACTTTTTTTTGAAAAAATCCCTAAGCCGCGCGATCACAATTTCAGCAAAAATCTGACGTTCTGCAATTCATTCAAAAATGGTGCTGAACTGTTGCAAACGATCCCCTGAAAGGTTTTTCGATGGAAACAGGTGGGTTTTTATCATGGGAAACAGAATTAGCCCTCGACGTCTAAACAACTTTTTTTTGCAAAAATACCTAAGCCGCGTGGTCACAATTTCAGCAAAAATCTGACGTTCTGCAATTCATTCAAAAATGGTGCTGAACTGTTGCAAACGATCCCCTGAAAGGTTTTTCGTGGAAACAGGTGGGTTTTTATCATCGGAAAGAGAATAAGTCCTCAACATCTGAACAACTTTTTTATGAAAAAATCCCTAAGCCGCGCCGTCAAAATTTCAGCAAAAATCTGACGTTCTGCAATTTCCCCAAAAATGGTTCTGAACTGTTGCAAACGATCCCCTGAAAGGTTTTTCGGTGTAAACAGATGCGTTTTTATCATCAGAAACAGAATTAGCCCTCGACGTCTGAACAACTTTTTTTGCAAAAATCCCTAAGCCGCGCGGTCACAATTTCAGCAAAAATCTGACGTTCTGCAATTTCCTCAAAAATGGTGCTGAACTGTTGCAGACGATCCCCTGAAAGGTTTTTCGGTGGAAACAGATGCATTTTTATCATCAGAAACAGAATTAGCCCTCAACGTCTGAACAACATTTTTTAAAAAAATCCCTAAGCCGCGCGGTCACAATTTCAGCTAAAATCTGACGTTCTGCAATTCATTCAAAAATGGTGCTGAACTGTTGCAGACGATCCCCTGAAAGGTTTTTCGGTGGAAACAGATGCATTTTTCTCATCAAGAACAGAATTAGCCCTCAACGTCTGAACAACATTTTTTAAAAAAATCCCTAAGCCGCGCGGTCACAATTTCAGCAAAAATCTGACGTTCTGCAATTCATTCAAAAATGGTGCTGAACTCTTGCAGACGATCCCCTGTAAGGTTTTTCAGTGGAAACAGGTGGGTTTTTATCATGGGAAACAGAATTAGCCCTCAAAGTCTGAAGAACTTTTTTTAAAAAAAAAACCCTAAGCCGCGCGGTCACAATTTCAGCAAAAATCTGACGTTCTGCAATTTCTTCAAAAATGGTGCTGAACTGTTGCAAACGATCCCCTGAAAGGTTTTTCGGTGGAAACAGATGCGTTTTTATCATCAGAAACAGAATTAGCCCTCAATGTCTGAACAACATTTTTTTGAAAAAAATCCGTAAACCGCGCGATCACAATTTCAGCAAAAATCTGACGTTCTGCAATTCATTCAAAAATGGTGCTGAACTGTTGCAGACGATCCCCTGAAAGGTTTTTCGGTGGAAACAGGTGGGTTTTTATCATCAGAAACAGAATTAGCTCTCAACGTCTGAACAACTTTTTTTTGGAAAAAATCCCTAAGCCGCGCGGTCACAATTTCAGCAAAAATCTGACGTTCTGCAATTTCCTCAAAAATGGTGCTGAACTGTTGCAGACGATCCCCTGAAAGGTTTTTCGGTGAAAACAGGTGGGTTTTTATCATCAGAAACAGAATTAGCCCTCAACGTCTGAACAACTTTTTTTTGAAAAAATCCCTAAGCTGCGCGGTCACAATTTCAGCAAAAATCTGACGTTCTGTAATTCATTCAAAAATGGTGCTGAACTGTTGCAAACGATCCCCTGAAAGGTTTTTCGGTGGAAACAGGTGGGTTTTTATCATGGGAAACAGAATTAGCCCTCGACGTCTGAACAACTTTTTTTTGAAAAAAACCCTAAGCCGCGCGGTCACATTTTCAGCAAAAATCTGACGTTCTGCAATTTCCTCAAAAATGGTGCTGAACTGTTGCAGACGATCCCCTGAAAGGTTTTTCTGTGGAAACAGTTGTGTTTTTATCATGAGAAACAGAATTAGCACTCAACGTCAGAACAACTTTTTTAAAAAAAAAATCCCTAAGCCGCGCGGTCACAATTTCAGCAAAAATCTGACGTTCTGCAATTCATTCAAAAATGGTGCTGAACTCTTGCAAACGATCCCCTGAAAGGTTTTTCGGTGGAAACAGGTGGGTTTTTATCATCGGAAACAGAATTAGCCCTCGACGTGTGAACAACTTTTTTTTAAAAAAAAATCTAAACCGCGCGGTCACAATTTCAGCAAAAATCTGACGTTCTGCAATTCATTAAAAAATGGTGCTGAACTGTTGCAGACGATCCCCTGAAAGGTTTTTCGGTGGAAACAGGTGGGTTTTTATCATCAGAAACAGAATTAGCCCTCAACGTCTGAACAACTTTTTTTGCAAAAATCCCTAAGCTGCGCGGTCACAATTTCAGCAAAAATCTGATGTTCTGTAATTCATTCAAAAATGGTGCTGAACTGTTGCAAACGATCCCCTGAAAGGTTTTTCGGTGGAAACAGGTGGGTTTTTATCATGGGAAACAGAATTAGCCCTCAACGTCTGAACACCTTTTTTTTGAAAAAAACCCTAAGCCGCGCGGTCACAATTTCAGCAAAAAATTGATGTTCTGCAATTTCCTCAAAAATGCTGCTGAACTGTTGCAAACGATCCCCTGAAAGGTTTTTCGGTGGAAACAGGTGGGTTTTTATCATCAGAAACAGAATTAGCCCTCAACGTCAGAGCAACTTTTTTAAAAAAAAAATCCCTAAGCCGCGCGGTCACAATTTCAGCAAAAATCTGACGTTCTGCAATTCATTCAAAAATGGTGCTGAACTGTTGCTAACGATCCCCTGAAAGGTTTTTTGGTGGAAACAGGTGGGTTTTTATCATGGGAAACAGAATTAGCCCTCGACGTCTGAACAACTTTTTTTTGAAAAAATCCCTAAGCCGCGCGATCACAATTTCAGCAAAAATCTGACGTTCTGCAATTCATTCAAAAATGGTGCTGAACTGTTGCAAACGATCCCCTGAAAGGTTTTTCGATGGAAACAGGTGGGTTTTTATCATGGGAAACAGAATTAGCCCTCGACGTCTAAACAACTTTTTTTTGCAAAAATACCTAAGCCGCGTGGTCACAATTTCAGCAAAAATCTGACGTTCTGCAATTCATTCAAAAATGGTGCTGAACTGTTGCAAACGATCCCCTGAAAGGTTTTTCGTGGAAACAGGTGGGTTTTTATCATCGGAAAGAGAATAAGTCCTCAACATCTGAACAACTTTTTTATGAAAAAATCCCTAAGCCGCGCCGTCAAAATTTCAGCAAAAATCTGACGTTCTGCAATTTCCCCAAAAATGGTTCTGAACTGTTGCAAACGATCCCCTGAAAGGTTTTTCGGTGTAAACAGATGCGTTTTTATCATCAGAAACAGAATTAGCCCTCGACGTCTGAACAACTTTTTTTGCAAAAATCCCTAAGCCGCGCGGTCACAATTTCAGCAAAAATCTGACGTTCTGCAATTTCCTCAAAAATGGTGCTGAACTGTTGCAGACGATCCCCTGAAAGGTTTTTCGGTGGAAACAGATGCATTTTTATCATCAGAAACAGAATTAGCCCTCAACGTCTGAACAACATTTTTTAAAAAAATCCCTAAGCCGCGCGGTCACAATTTCAGCTAAAATCTGACGTTCTGCAATTCATTCAAAAATGGTGCTGAACTGTTGCAGACGATCCCCTGAAAGGTTTTTCGGTGGAAACAGATGCATTTTTCTCATCAAGAACAGAATTAGCCCTCAACGTCTGAACAACATTTTTTAAAAAAATCCCTAAGCCGCGCGGTCACAATTTCAGCAAAAATCTGACGTTCTGCAATTCATTCAAAAATGGTGCTGAACTCTTGCAGACGATCCCCTGTAAGGTTTTTCAGTGGAAACAGGTGGGTTTTTATCATGGGAAACAGAATTAGCCCTCAAAGTCTGAAGAACTTTTTTTAAAAAAAAAACCCTAAGCCGCGCGGTCACAATTTCAGCAAAAATCTGACGTTCTGCAATTTCTTCAAAAATGGTGCTGAACTGTTGCAAACGATCCCCTGAAAGGTTTTTCGGTGGAAACAGATGCGTTTTTATCATCAGAAACAGAATTAGCCCTCAATGTCTGAACAACATTTTTTTGAAAAAAATCCGTAAACCGCGCGATCACAATTTCAGCAAAAATCTGACGTTCTGCAATTCATTCAAAAATGGTGCTGAACTGTTGCAGACGATCCCCTGAAAGGTTTTTCGGTGGAAACAGGTGGGTTTTTATCATCAGAAACAGAATTAGCTCTCAACGTCTGAACAACTTTTTTTTGGAAAAAATCCCTAAGCCGCGCGGTCACAATTTCAGCAAAAATCTGACGTTCTGCAATTTCCTCAAAAATGGTGCTGAACTGTTGCAGACGATCCCCTGAAAGGTTTTCCGGTGAAAACAGGTGGGTTTTTATCATCAGAAACAGAATTAGCCCTCAACGTCTGAACAACTTTTTTTGCAAAAATCCCTAAGCTGCGCGGTCACAATTTCAGCAAAAATCTGATGTTCTGTAATTCATTCAAAAATGGTGCTGAACTGTTGCAAACGATCCCCTGAAAGGTTTTTCGGTGGAAACAGGTGGGTTTTTATCATGGGAAACAGAATTAGCCCTCAACGTCTGAACAACTTTTTTTTGAAAAAAACCCTAAGCCGCGCGGTCACAATTTCAGCAAAAAATTGATGTTCTGCAATTTCCTCAAAAATGCTGCTGAACTGTTGCAAACGATCCCCTGAAAGGTTTTTCGGTGGAAACAGGTGGGTTTTTATCATCAGAAACAGAATTAGCCCTCAACGTCAGAGGAACTTTTTTTTGAAAAAATCCCTAAGCCGCGCGGTCACAATTTCAGCAAAAATCTGACGTTCTGCAATTCATTCAAAAATGGTGCTGAACTCTTGCAAACGATCCCCTGAAAGGTTTTTCAGTGGAAACAGGTGGGTTTTTATCATGGGAAACAGAATTAGCCCTCAAAGTCTGAAGAACTTTTTTTTAAAAAAAAAAACCTAAGCCGCGCGGTCACAATTTCAGCAAAAATCTGACGTTCTGCAATTCATTCAAAAATCGTGCTGAACTGTTGCAAAAGATCCCCTGAAAGGTTTTTCAGTGGAAACAGATTGCTTTTTATCATGGGAAACAGAATTAGCCCTCAACGTCTGAACAACTTTTTTTTGAAAAAAATCCCTAAGCCGCGCGGTCACAATTTCAGCAAAAATCTGACGTTCTGCAATTTCCTAAAAAATGGTGCTGAACTGTTGCAGACAATCCCCTGAAAGGTTTTTCGGTGTAAACAAATGCGTTTTTATCATGGGAAACAGAATTAGCCATCGACGTCTGAACAACTTTTTAAAAAAAAAATCCCTAAGCCGCGCGGTCACAATTTCAGCAAAAATCTGGTGTTCTGTAATTCATTCAAAAATGGTGCTGAACTGTTGCAAACGATCCCCTGAAAGGTTTTTTGTTGGAAACAGGTGGGTTTTTATCATGGGAAACAGAATTAGCCCTCGACGTCTGAACAACTTTTTTTTGAAAAAATCCCTAAGCGCGCGGTCACAATTTCAGCAAAAATCTGACGTTCTGCAATTCATTCAAAAATGGTGCTGAACTGTTGCAAACGATCCACTGAAAGGTTTTTCGGTGGAAACAGGTGGGTTTTTATCATGGGAAACAGAATTAGCCCTCAACGTCTGAACAACTTTTTTTTGAAAAAAAAACCCTAAGCCGCGCGGTCACAATTTCAGCAAAAATCTGACGTTCTGCAATTCATTCAAAAATGGTGCTGAACTCTTGCAAACGATCCCCTGTAAGGTTTTTCGGTGGAAACAGGTGGGTTTTTATCATCCGAAACAGAATTAGCCCTCAACGTCTGAACAACTTTTTTTTGCAAAAATCCCTAAGCCGCGCGGTCACAATTTCAGCAGAAATCTGACGTTCTGCAATTTCCTCAAAAATGGTGCTGAACTGTTGCAGACGATCCCCTCAAAGGTTTTTCGGTGGAAACAGTTGCGTTTTTATCATCAGAAACAGAATTAGCACTCAACGTCAGAACAACTTTTAAAAAAAAAAAATTCCCTAAGCCGCGCGGTCACAATTTCAGCAAAAATCTGACGTTCTTCAATTCATTCAAAAATGGTGCTGAACTGTTGCAAACGATCCCCTGAAAGGTTTTTTGGTGGAAACAGGTGGGTTTTTATCATGGGAAACAGAATTAGCCCTCGACGTCTGAACAACTTTTTTTTGCAAAAATCCCTAAGCCGCTTGGTCACAATTTCAGCAAAAATCTGACGTTCTGCAATTTCCTCAAAAATGGTGCTGAACTGTTGCCGACGATCCCCTGAAAGGTTTTTCGGTGGAAACAGATACATTTTTATCATCAGGAACAGAATTAGCCCTCGACGTCTGAACAACTTTTTTTTGAAAAAATCCCTAAGCTGCACGGTCACAATTTCAGCAAAAATCTGACGTTCTGCAATTCATTCAAAAATGGTGCTGAACTCTTGCAAACGATCCCCTGAAAGGTTTTTCAGTGGAAACAGGTGGGTTTTTATCATGGGAAACAGAATTAGCCCTCAAAGTCTGAAGAACTTTTTTTTAAAAAAAAAAACCTAAGCTGCGCGGTCACAATTTCAGCAAAAATCTGACGTTCTGCAATTCATTCAAAAATCGTGCTGAACTGTTGCAAAAGATCCCCTGAAAGGTTTTTCAGTGGAAACAGATTGCTTTTTATCATGGGAAACAGAATTAGCCCTCAACGTCTGAACAACTTTTTTTTGAAAAAAATCCCTAAGCCGCGCGGTCACAATTTCAGCAAAAATCTGACGTTCTGCAATTTCCTAAAAAATGGTGCTGAACTGTTGCAAACGATACCCTGAAAGGTTTTTCGGTGGAAACAGGAGGGTTTTTATCATGGGAAACAGAATTAGCCATCGACGTCTGAACAACTTTTTTTTGAGAAAATCCCTAAGCCGCGCGGTCACAATTTCAGCAAAAATCTGACGTTCTCCAATTCATTCAAAAATTGTGCTGAACTCTTGCAAACGATCCCCTGAAAGGTTTTTTGGTGGAAACAGGTGGGTTTTTATCATGGGAAACAGAATTAGCCCTCGACGTCTGAACAACTTTTTTTGCAAAAATCCCTAAGCCGCGCGGTCACAATTTCAGCAAAAATCTGACGTTCTGCAATTTCCTCAAAAATGGTGCTGAACTGTTGCAGACAATCCCCTGAAAGGTTTTTCGGTGTAAACAAATGCGTTTTTATCATCAGAAACAGAATTAGCCGTCAACGTCTGAACAACTTTTTTTTGAAAAAATCCCTAAGCCGCGACACATTTCAGCAAAAATCTGACGTTCTGCAATTCATTCAAAAATGGTGCTGAACTCTTGCAAACGATCCCCTGAAAGGTTTTTCGGTGGAAACAGATGCGTTTTTATCATCAGAAACAGAATTAGCCCTCAAAGTCTGAACAACTTTTTTTTGAAAAAATCCCTAAGCCGCGCGGTCACAATTTCAGCAAAAATCTGACGTTCTGCAATTCATTCAAAAATGGTGCTGAACTCTTGCAAACGATCCCCTGAAAGGTTATTCAGTGGAAACAGGTGGGTTTTTATCATGGGAAACAGAATTAGCCCTCAAAGTCTGAAGAACTTTTTTTAAAAAAAAAAAACCTAAGCCGCGCGGTCACAATTTCAGCAAAAATCTGTCGTTCTGCAATTCATTCAAAAATGGTGCTGAACTCTTGCAAACGATCCCCTGAAAGGTTTTTCAGTGGAAACAGGTGGGTTTTTATCATGGGAAACAGAATTAGCCCTCAACGTCTGAACAACTTTTTTTTGAAAAAAATCCCTAAGCCGCGCGGTCACAATTTCAGCAAAAATCTGACGTTCTGCAATTTCCTCAAAAATGGTGCTGAACTGTTGCAGACGATCCCCTGAAAGGTTTTTCGGTGAAAACAGGTGGGTTTTTATCATCAGAAACAGAATTAGCCCTCAACGTCTGAACAACTTTTTTTTGCAAAAATCCCTAAGCTGCGCGGTCACAATTTCAGCAAAAATCTGACGTTCTGTAATTCATTCAAAAATGGTGCTGAACTGTTGCAAACGATCCCCTGAAAGGTTTTTTGGTGGAAACAGGTGGGTTTTTATCATGGGAAACAGAATTAGCCCTCAACGTCTGAACAACTTTTTTTTGAAAAAAACCCTATGCCGCGCGGTCACAATTTCAGCAAAAATCGGACGTTCTGCATTTTCCTCAAAAATGGTGCTGAACTGTTGCAAACGATCCCCTGAAAGGTTTTTCGGTGGGAACAGGTGGGTTTTTATCATCAGAAACAGAATTAGCCCTCAACGTCTGAACAACTTTTTTTTGCAAAAATCCCTAAGCCGCGCGGTCACAAATTCAGCAAAAATCTGACGTTCTGCAATTTCCTCAAAAATGGTGCTGAACTGTTGCAGACGATCCCCTGAAAGGTTTTTCTGTGGAAACAGTTGCGTTTTTATCATCAGAAACGGAATTAGCACTCAACGTCAGAACAACTTTTTTTAAAAAAAATCCCTAAGCCGCGCGGTCACAATTTCAGCAAAAATCTGACGTTCTGCAATTCATTCAAAAATGGTGCTGAACTGTTGCAAACGATCCCCTGAAAGGTTTTTCGGTGGAAACACGTGGGTTTTTATCATCGGAAACAGAATTAGCCCTCGACGTGTGAACAACATTTTTAAAAAAAACAAACCTCTAAACTGCGCGGTCACAATTTCAG
>NW_028153376.1:0-2000 GCF_964106915.1 Podarcis gaigeae
CAAATTTTAACAACAAAAACAAATAGAACATGAACTTAATACAAACAAACTGCTGGCATACAATAGGATGACGTCTAAAAACAGGAGTAGCCAGCCTGGTCCCCTCCAGATGGACTCCAACTGCTATCAGCCCCAGCCAACATGGTTGATGGGCAAGGATGTTGGGAACTCGAGTCTACCACTTTGGCTACCCTGGTCTTAGAAGGTGGGGGGTCACAGCACAGAACTGACCTTGAAATCCCATTTCCAAGTTCAAGCAAGCAGGAGTAAATCCTTCCAAAGCATTACAGTGGTACCTCGGGTTACATACGCTTCAGGTTACAGACTCTGCTAACCCAGAAAGAGTACCTCGGGTTAAGAACTTTGCTTCAGGATGAGAACAGAAATCGTGCGGCGGCAGCATGAGGCCCCATTAGCTAAAGTGGTACTTCAAGTTAAGAACAGTTTCAGGTTAAGAACGGACCTCCATAACGAATCAAGTTTTTAACCCGAGGTACCACTGTATTTATGTTTCCAGGAATTTGTCATCACATTCCTCGTGGTTGATAAACATTATGAACATTCTGTCCACAGAATTGGTCATTCTGACCACCCAATCATCCTGCACAAGTTATTCTGCTTTAATTTCTCTGCCAGTGTCAACTGTGACACCTTTCCCATCAGCCTTCCATTGTGAAGGGCTGCAAGAAACCTGGGAGAAACCACTGCTTAAGTGGTGATGCCCAGTGGGGCAGTGATTCTTTGGGGCAGCTGAGGCCTAGATAGTTGAATCCTTGTTTAATGGATAAACAAACCTTGTTATTTTTGGGATGTCTTTTTCTCAATGTTGTAAACAGCTTTGAGTATTTGTTATTGCAAGACAACAGCATACATATGGAACAATGATGTGTGGCGAATAGGCTCATTGCCAGGGAGCCATCTCCAACACAATCACAAATGGAGGATGAGGTGGTTGTCAGGACTGATAATTTTTAATAAAATGACACTCTTGTTTTCTAAGCCTCCTTGAGTCCCATCAGGAGAAAAAGCTGGGTATAACTAAATTAATGATGGCAGTAATAATTGTTTTATATGGTGCACTTAAGTTCAGGGAAGGTACTAAACATGTTCTTTGTGTTCCTTGTTTCTCCATAGCCTTTATGGCAGACACATGCAGGCGAACCCCGAACCACCCAAGAAGAACAATGACAAGTCCAAGAAGATCAGCCGGAAGCCTTTAGCTGCCAAGAACAAATAAGCCACCTGCGTTCACCATTCCTCTATTTTATTTTATTTTTTGGCATGTCCAATTCTTTTATATACTTTTTTGCTAGCAGAAATGGATGTTTTATAGAATAAAAACAAGGAATACCTTTTTATCTCCACAGCTACTCACAAAGTGTAAACTGCACTGGCTGAGTAATCCATTATAATTATTAATTTCTGCTTAAATCATATAGCTGTTTGATCCCATGTAAACCACTTTATTGACTCTCAGAACATGTATGAAATGCACTTTTGGCTTAACTAATTCACACAGCTGGCTACACCTTATTGCAGCACCAAACTGCGTCTCAATCATATTTTATGTAATGCTCCCATATAAAATCATTTTTGTACCATATGTTGCTTTCCTCCTTTCCTGGATTTTGTGACATGTTTCATTTGTATTAGAGGAAGTAGGTTCACTTATACGTGGTACAACTTCTTAATTGCATTTTTAAAAAATAATGTTTGAGTGGGCAAACACAGGCTGCATCTACACAGCTATTAAAAAAAAACATTCTGAAAATGCTCTGAAAAAAACCATTTCAACCCCCATCGTTCAGCCCAGACACTGAGGTTCAGCGCTGAGGGCCTTCTGGCAGTTCCCTTGCTGCGAGAAGCCAAGTTACAGGGAACCAGGCAGAGGGCCTTCTTGGTAGTGGCACCTGCCCAGATGTCAAAGAGAACAACAACTACCAGACATCTGAAGACATCTGAAGGCAGTTATCACTGAGGAGGGCTACCAGCTTTTAATG
>NW_028153375.1:0-72000 GCF_964106915.1 Podarcis gaigeae
GAAATGCAGGAGTTGCGGGAATTTATTGACAAGAACCTGAAAAGAGGTTTCATAAGAGAATCAAAGGCGGTGGGGGGGCAGTCCAGTGTTCTTTGTGAACAAAAAAGATACTAATCGGCCCAGGCTCATTGTGGACTACCGGGCCGTCAGCCTGGTGTCAGAACCCGTGACCTTCCCAATGCCCAGGATTGAGGACATTTTAACACGGGTGAGGCAGGGGAAAATTTTTACCAAGCTGGAGCGTACAATTTGATTAGAATGAGGGAGGGGGACGAATGGAAAACCACCATGTTCACCCCCCTGGGGGCCTTTGAGTACTTAGTTATGCCATTTGGATTACAGTCGGGCTCCGCCTGTTTTCAAGCTTTCATGCACCACGTGTTAGGGTCCCTGCTGTACAAGAACTGTGTAGCCTTTTTGGATGACGTCTTAATCTATTTGGACAATGAGAAGCAACATGTCAGAGACGTCAGAGAAGTGCTACAGAGACTGCAGAAGCATCAGTTTTGGGTCAAGCTGGAAAAATGCCAATTTCACACCAGAGAAGTCGGGTTTCTGGGGTACAAGTTGTCAGACAGGGGCCTAGCTATGGATCCCAGCAAGGTGCAGGCGGTACTGGAGTGGAAGACCCCCAAAACCCGGAAGGACGTGCAGAGGTTCCTAGGGTTCAGCAACTTCTACCGGAAGTTCATCAGGAACTTTGCCCACTTGACAGCGCCCATCACAGATTGTCTCAGCAGCAAAAAGAAGTTCGTCTGGACAGAAAGTGCCCAGCAATCCTTTGAAAGGCTGAAGAAGGCGTTCGCTTCGGAAGAGCAGCTCCTGCATGTGGATCTGCAGAAGCCAATGAGGCTGGAGACCGACACGTCAGACCGGGCCATCGGAGCGGTACTGTTGCAGCCAGGGCCCCAGCAGAGCTGGAGGCCGTGCGCCTTTTTCTCGAGGAAGCTGAGCAAGTCAGAGCAAAACTACACGGTGTATGACCGCGAACTGCTTGCAATTTATGCAGCATTTCGACGATGGAGACATCTGCTAATAGGAGCGCAGCACAAGATCCAGGTGTGTACAGATCACAAGAACTTGGAATACTGGAGGACGGCGCGAGTACTCAACCAGAGACGGATTCGATGGGCACAGGAGTTTTCCAAGTTTTTCTTCAAGATCCGGTACGTGCCGGGGGAGGAGAACGTAAGAGCGGATGCTCTCTCCCGGAAGCCGGAGTACATGGAAGGAGAGGGACCGCCGGAAGTCAGACACATATTCCCCGAGAACCGATGGGTGTGGGGGGGAGTGTTGGTTGGGAAACGAGAACTAGCCGGGCTCACTAGAAATGACGAATTCGCTCAAACAAAAATCAGGGAACTCCGGAACAGAAGGGAAAACCAGGGAGGGTTTGAGGAAAAGGAAGGGGTACTGTAGTACAAGGGAGCGCTGTACGTAACGGGGGAGACCTTGAGGGGAAGGGTACTCAAACAACTCCACGACAACCCAAAACCATGTTGCTTGTCACTAGGCAGTTCTGGTGGCCAAGGGTCAGGGCAGATGTACGGGAATATGTACGGGGGTGTGACCGCTGCCAGAGGGCCAAGGGGGAGAGGGCTGCACCCGCAGGGTTACTGGAACCCTTACCCACGCGGGAAGACCCTGGGAGGTGGTATCCATAGATTTTATGACAGATTTGCCCAAATCAAGTGGGAAGACAGCAGTCATGGTAGTAGTCGATCTGTTAACAAAAATGTGCCATTTCATAGCTTGCTCGCATGCGGTAACGGCAGAGGAAACAGCCAGGTTGTTTGTGGATCACGTCTTCAGGCTGCATGGGGCTCCCTCAAGGGTCATCTCAGATAGTGGGAAACAATTTACTTCCTGGTTCTGGAGGAAGCTCATGGGCTTGCTACAGGTCGAGGTGGGCTTCTCGACGGCGAGACACCCGGAAACCAACGGGCAAGCAGAAAGAGCGAACAGTATACTCCAGCAATACCTACGCTGCTACGTCAACGAGAGACAGAACGATTGGGTAGAGAAACTAGTGCTGGCCGAATTTGCGTACAATAACACTGAACATGTGTCCATGGGAATGAGCCCGTTCATGGCCAATTATGGGTGTCACCCCAGGGCTTTCCCGGGGAGGGGGGAGGAAGGGTGGAGCGTACCTGCGGCAGAGCAGTTTGTAGAAGAAATGGAGGCTTTGCACTAGCAACTTAAGATGAACTTGGAACGGGCCAAGGAAATTTACAAGAGGCAGGCAGACAAGCACCGTCGGGAAGGGGAGACCATACGGGTGGGAGACTGGGTGTGGTTGTCAACCCAAGGGTTACCTTTTAAGGGAGGGTGTAAGAAGTTGCGGCCAAGGTGGCTGGGACCTTTTGAGGTAGGTGAACCCCGTGGCATTCAAGCTCAAGTTGCCTGACAGCATGAAAATACACCCGGTGTTCCATAGGTCCCTACTCTCACCATACGGGGGGGCCGGGAATTCCCGGGGCGAGAGGGAGAAGTCACCACACATCCGCAGGTAGAGGAGAGGGAACACCACAACCAAGCCATGGAAATACTCGATTCAAGGGGGCGAGGGCGCCAGGTGGAGTACTTGGTAGCTTGGGAGGGAGAACCCAGGTCAGAAAACACGTGGGTTCCCTCTGAGGCAATCAATGACGGGTATCTGGTGGAAGAGTTCCACAGCCTGTTCCCAGATAAACCAAAACCACTAGCGAGATTCTGGGAGGAGCAATTTGGAACCACAGATGATGAAGAGGATTTTGTGGGTTTTCCTGCCTCCGAAGAGGAGGGAGGAGAGGCGTCAGAGGAAGAGGAATCGGACTGGGAGGCCCACCCCGCAGGAAGAGATTGGAGCGGGTGGGAAGCGGAGTTTGAATCCTCAGGGGATGGCGACAGCTCCTTCCGGGGATTTCCCGCATCGTCGGCCGAGGAAAGGGACGAGGTTGGATCAGAAGGTTGGGCCGGGGGTGGAGGGGGTCCTGGGGGGGAGGTGGATGTCAGGGAACTGACACTGGAGCCAGGAGTGGAGGCAGGGCTCCCAAGCGATGCCGGAGAAGGGCCCAGCAGGGAGAGAGCAGCAGCGGGGGAAGGAAATCAGCGTAACACCAGGGATAAAGGGGGGCGGATGGGGGAATTGGAGAGAGGGCTCCAGGACTCTTCGCCGGAGACCATCGGGGAGAGCACAGGTCCTCCGCTACCCACACCCACCCTGCGCAGAAGACTTCCGTGCAGGGAAAGTAGGCGTAGACTTGGCGTCAAAGAATTTCTTTGCTGGAAGAAATTCAAGAAACGCCCACTGACAGATTCTGCTAGTGACTGAACAGCCAGGAAGTGAAGGGCTGTCCAGCCAGGAAAGGTTTAACCAGGCCACCTAGCCAGGAGTGGCGGCAACTTACGCACGAGCAACCCCAATCAAGGTTGATCAATCAACCCCAATCAACTTGATTGGATGCCAATCAAGTTATGGAATGTCAAGAGTCTACTACTATTTGACCATTCATGGTGATAAATAGGTCCAAGAAAGTGCCCAGGACTTCCATGGTGTCCTATGGATAAAAAGATAGAAATGGTCATTTGACCATTCATGGTGACAAATAGGTCCAAGAAAGTGCCCAGGACTTCCATGGTGTCCTGTGGATAAAAATATAGGAATGAGAGCTAGAGCTGTCTATCATCAGCATACTTGTGGGATGTGAAACACAGAGCAGTCAAGTACAACATCCCTAGAGTGGACATAAAAAGGGGGGATGTCTGGACCAGCTAGTCGGAACTTCCTGTTTCCTCCTAGGCTGGGACAGACTTCCTCTACATGTGACCAGAGGTGGACGTGGCCTCACCTGTGCAGGTAACAAAAGCATAGGACTAGCCGCCATCTCTCTCTCTCTTTGACTACATTCATCGAAGAAGCAACATCTGCTTAGCCTAAGATGCTCTTAGGACAAAGGAGCTGCCTCCTTATGGGATAGTTTCCAGGTATATTACTTTTGTAACTGAAGTCTACCTTCTGGGATCCATCTGTGAACAGGATGAGTGAATGAGTAAACTCTTTATACTTTTATAGAAGACTGTGTTGTGTCTATTTCTTTTATGAGGGACTAAAGGGGAAATTACTAGGAAACTTATTTTAGAGGCTTTAGCGAGCCTGAGCAAACACACCCACTGTGCAAGTTTAAAAAGGGGAATGATACGCTGCTAAATTGTAGAACTTGCTAACACAAGTTGGAAAGGATATAATCAAACAATATATCCTCTCCTGCATCCCTGAACATTCCCACAATACTAGTGGCATGTCAGTCCAAATCTCTCCCATTGATTTCATGAGTAAACATGCATAGGAGTCTGCTGTTGTTTGCACATAGGCAAACAAGCATACCACTGATCTCTATACATTTCCCTCTATTAGACAACCAGGGGCTTCCAGCGCAAGGAAACCCTACTTTCTGAAACACAGAAAGTCACCAAAAATAGCAAAATGAATGGATTTATTTGGTTCCAAAAGTAATAGAATTGTGATCCAATGATGGAATGAATGGAGCAATACACATACACAGGATCCCCCTCCCAAACTGCCCAGACTAGGTGTTATCAGAAGGAAATGAGACTCAGGAAGAACAATTGGCGATGTCAAGGGAGGCCTTCCTTACAAAAGAATACAGTGGTGCCTCGGGTTACATATGCTTCAGGTTACAGACTCCGCTAACCCAGAAATAGTGCTTCAGGTTAAGAACTTTGCTTCAGGATGAGAACAGAAATTGTTCTCCCGCAGCGCGGCAGCAGCAGGAGGCCCCATTAGCTAAAGTGGTGCTTCAGGTTAAGAACAGTTTCAGGTTAAGTATGGACCTCTGGAACGAATTAAGTACTTAACCCGAGGTACCACTGTATGTAGATCTTTTCATATATGTGAAATGGTTATTGAACCATACTTGATTGACACAGGCATGTCTGGCTCTCAGGTTTCTGCCTGACACAACACCTTTTCTGAGACATATCTATGATGTCTTCATGATGCATCCTGAGATGTATTATGGGAAATTTGGGAAACTTTTAAAAACAATGTAACCATTGTTCTTGGCTTCTTGCTGCTTCATCTTTGTGGTAGTTGGAAGTTTCTGGCTGAAGTCTTTTGCTTGTGACCCCTGATCTGAACCTGTGGGATTTGGGACTAGCTGGCTCAAAAGAGTGCCCCCACCGGTTCCCTGGAACACTGCAATTAGTAATTTTATTTCCCAGTGACATCACTCCGTCACTGGCTGCTACTGACATAAGCAGGAAAACAATGGTGTGATCCGAGGTCTGCTGTAACATGTTGTTTGGCCCAGAGTTGTCACAGCAAATGATAATTAGGTAGCTGGAATGGAAAAACAAAGCTGGGGGGGAACCTAGATGTAAATCACTCAGGCGTGGTATCACATTGTTTAATCAGTTATTTGTTTGTCATCTGAGTACAAGTAGTGCTTATCCTGGTTAACAAGACTAGGGCTTTATACTAAAAACAGGAGGGCAAGATGTTAAGTAATTCAGTTGTGCAGTAAGGAAAGCACATTATGTTCAGACAATGCTGTATAATGTTCTCCATCTCCATTTAATATTTGAGTTGTAGAAAGGTGTCTGGTTGTACAGCAACAAGTGTGTAATAAAACATGGCTGCTTCCTCAGTTCCCTTTATTTCATTGTTAATGTTTAACATTCAGAAACAAATGTGCTGGTTACTTTCTCTACAAAGGAAGTCCATTTGTATTTGAATCCTGCTGTTCATCCTGTGGAGAGGACATGTTCTGATATTATAGATCTGGTCTATTTTTTTAGCACTAGCCTAAGGACTAAAGAGAAAGAGGGAAAGAACTGAAAATCCAAAAGTGAGCTACATTTGCTCAGGTTACATTCAGGTGACTCACAAAAAACACAGCAGATATAAGCTGAGATATAAGCTCTCCCTATATGCAATTGCATTGGTGGATTTAAGGGGGAAAGTGGCAAATGGTGAATAAAGTGATCCGCTGTGGCAAGCTCATAGGCGACTGGTCCAGTCACCCTGGTAACAGCAGCAGGGATCCAGGCAGGGCCATACCCATAGTTCCAGATATAGACAGGGTCATCCAGGATGAAGGACCCGGAGGCCGCTGGAGCCTCCTGGCCAGGAGGCCAATAAGATGCAAGATGGAGCCGATCCAGGAACGATACCAACTTCTGGTTCATGAGGAGTTCTGCTGGCCTACAGCCTGTGGCAGTGCAGGGAACGATGTGCTGCTGCAGCAGGAAATCCACTAGGCGCTGGTTCCAGTTCCCCTGGGTAATGCGGGTGAGGGATTCCTTAGTGGTCCTCACCATTCTCTCAGCCTGTCCATTCACTGATGGGTGGAATGGTGCTGCCATGACATGCCGGATTAGGTTGTCGGTCAGGAACTTCTGGAACTTGGCTGACGTGAACTGTGCTCCATTATCGGACACAATGATGTCTGACATGCCATGTGTGGTGAAGACCTGCCACAGGGCCTGGATAACGACCCTGGAGGTCATTGCTGAGACTGGCACCACCTTGAGAAGAGTCCACAATGATCAGGAATGTCTAACCTTGGAATGGGCCAGCAAAATCAATGTGGAGTCTTGAGCACGGTGTGCATGTCATCTCCCACTGTTGAATCGGGGCGTGGGGTATGGCTGGTTGGGATTCTTGACAGGTCTGGCAGTGCTGGACCCATTCTTCCACTGCTGCAATACCTGGCCACCAAACGTAGTTCCTGGCCAGAGCTTTCATGCGGAAAAGGAGAGCCTCCAGCACTCTGGTGCGCAGCTTAGCAGGGATTACAACCCGGTTTCCCCATAGCAGGCATCCCTTGTGGACTGACAGTTCATGTTGCAGGAAGACAAATGGGGAGAACTCTGCATCAAGGCGACCCGCTGGCCACCCCCTCCACACCCAGTTAAGGACACAGGAGATGGTGTGATCCTTTGCCAAGTATGTGGTGGCATCTGTGGCATAGAGCGGCGGATGGGGCAGAGTCTCCAGCAGCATCACACCATGGGCTGGGGATGGGTTGGTGTCAATGGCAGGCAATGGCAGGCAGCTTAGGGCATCTGCGTGGCCCAGTTTCTTACCAGGACGGTGGTGCAGCATGTAGTCATATGCATTAAGAAAGATCCTCGGGGACAGGATCTGGGGTGTCTGACGATCATGAGCAAAAAGGCCCAGCAGAGGTTTGTGGTCAGTCACGATCATGAAGTGGCAGCTGTGGATGTAGTCATGGAACTTCTTCACTCCTGCCATGATAAGCCAGGGCCTCCTTGTCAATCTGGGCGTAATTGCATTCCATAGATGACAAGGTCCTGGAGTAGAATGCAATGGGGGCCTCCCGCCCATCTGGCAACTGGTGGCCGAGGACTGCGCCGATTCCATACGGGGAAGCATCACAGGCAAGTACAATGGGCTTGGTCTCATCAAAATTCGTAAGGACACTGTCAGAGGAGAGGAGATTTGACAGCATTGAAAGCAGCGTCCTGAGTGTGGCCCCAGTTCCAAGGGGCTTTCTTGTCCAATAGCCAGTGCAGGGGCTCCGTGAATGCTGCCTTGTGTGGAATAAAGGAGTGGAAGAAGTTCAGGAAGGACTGCAGCTCTTGTTTCGACCATGGAGTGCTTTAGATGACCTTGACCTTTGCCCGTGTGGGGTGGATGCCATCAGCATCAATCAGGAACACGTGGAACTCGACCTTGGGCACCCGCAGCTGGAATTTTTCTTTCTTTACCTTAAGGCCAGCCAGCATCTTGGAAATGGTGCAGGACCTCTTGAAGAGGCAAGCTCTGCCTTGGACTCCCCTGTGATGAGGACATCATTGAAATAAGGAATGATGCCCGGGAGGTCTTTCAGGACATCTTCCATGAGGTTTTGGAAGAGGCATGGGGCCACACTGACACCAAACTGTAGTCTCTTGATGCGGAAAGCCCTGCAATGGGTCATGATTGTCTGTGCCTCAGAGGTAGCCTCGTCGACTGGGAGTTGCAGGTATGCCTGGGCCAAGTTGAGCTTTGCAAAGACTTTTCTGCCAGCCAGCGATGCAAGGAGGTGACTCACAACTGGAACAGGATATGCATGCTGCTGTACTTGTATTCAGCGCAGATCCTCACATGTCTGTTTGCTTTAAGGGGAGTGACAATTGGGGTCTCCCATTGAGTGTACGGGACTGGCTCGAGGACCCTTGTTTGATGGGGTGATCCAGCTCTGCATCAATCTTCGGTTTCAGGGTGAATGGCACCCGCAGAGCCTTCAAGCGAATTTGTACAACATCCGGGTTGAGACTCAGTGCAACTGGTGGACCCTTGTACCACCCCAGCGCCCCATCAAACTCCAGTGACATGGATGCCCAGTGCATTGAACCAGTCGAGGCCAAGGAGGCTGGTGCAGTGGCCTTCGACGACCACCAGCCACAGAGGTCCGCTAAAACACTTGAACTGGACTGTGAATGTCCCAGTGCTCCAAGCAGGCACAAGCTTCCCCTGGAAGTCTGTCAGGGAAACCTCAAACAGTTGTAGGCTGAGTTTTCTTCCTTTCTGGCAGATGTGACGGTACGTCTCCGCAGAAATAATTGAGAGCGCTGACCCAGAGTCAACCTCCATTTAGCATAGGACGCCCTGGATGGTCACAGTCACTCAAATCTTCTCACAGGGTCGGCTGCTGCACACTCCAAATAGACATGGCAGCTGGCCTCTGTGTGCAGGCACAGTTCGAGATGGTGTGGCATTCTTCCACACGTGGAGTCTCACGGTGACCCTCCCCAGTCCCTAACGTAGGACACTGGGGGTTGCACTGGGGGTTGTCCCACTGCTCCTTCGTTTGGCAGGCACATCCAATATGGCCGGTCTTCCCACATGCCCAACACTGGGCATCGCAGAAGCGGCATGATTGGCGTTCATGTAGGCCCCCACAACTGGTGCAAGGCACCCCTGCACCTCCCTGTTGGCCAAAATGCTTGGACAACCTGAGGCACAGTCTCAGGACCGCCTTGTCTTCCTCGCTGTCCACAATCTCCTCAGAATGCACAGCCTTGGCCTTCCATGCCATGGGTGGGCTGCATGCTTGGTGAATCTCTCTCATTGTTTTGTCAGCTGTCTCTGCTGTCAGGTCAGGTCCTTCTTGTAGCTTCTCATTCCTCAGGCCACACACAAGACAGTCACGGAGCATTAGTTCCAGGTCACTGAAGTTGCAGTGGCGGGCGGCCTGCCACAAAGCCGCAACAAAGGCCGCAATGGATTCACCATTCGCCTGGTATCATTTGTAGAAGGCATGCCGGCAGGCAATCTCTGATGGCTGGGGAGTGAAGTGGGTCCTCAGCTTCAGAATGATTGCATCAAACGTTGTATCACTCAGCTGGAGCCACTAGAGCCTGGGCAATCTCAAATGCCACAGGCCCCCACACACTGAACTGCGTGACCCACTTCAGTTCGGGGTCAGTCAACCTATTGTCTACGAGGAGTCCCATTTCCCTGGAACCATTGTGTTAAATTCCTCAGTGTGGCCCTGGGTGGCCATGACATTTGTTCTGTGTGATCTGCCTTGTGGCTACAGTCAGTGATTTCAGCTCAGCTGAGGCGACAGTTCCCCAGCAGTGATTTCAGCTTGTAGAAGCTAGCCAAGGCTGTATACCTAGCCTAGCATCCCATCCTCGTCACCAGTGAAGTGTAGGTCGGTCCCCACGAGGCAAGACACAGCGATAACAGCAAGAACCTTTATTGAACTACATAACTGAGAAATAGGGGCAAAGCAACTCCTTATATACACTCCTGAAAGCCTGGGCCACTCCCACTCCCAACGTGATTGGCTATCTAAACTTCCCAAAACCACCAGAATGCCTATATTACGCAAATCCAATTTTAAAAAGATGTAAACGTAATAGGCCATATAGTAACAATTGCAAAGCTATTTACTCAGCCCAGTCAGCCTTTCACGAGAACCATTCAACATCAGACCACTGTCTAATGCTGTCCTTTCTAGCCAAGAAGTATACCAGGCCTCTACAGGGTAAACTCTTCATGGCCTTCATGAATCTGATTCCATCCCCAGATAACAGCTATGGTCCAAATTAAATCTGATATTGCAGGACAAACGACTCCTCTTTTTTATAAAAGCCCTGTACAATGGAACCAAACTGCAGGTCCGATGCAGTTGGCAGGGAAAGTTATCAAACAGTATCAAGCTGACTAGGGGGGTGAGACAGGGATGCATTCTGGCCCCCACATTGTTTTGCCTATTCTTAAACGACCTAGAAGCGAGCCTAATGGACTCAGATGGACACCTTCCAAAAATAGGAATGAGAAGGACCCTCTTGTTATATGCAGATGATGTGGCCATCATTTAACGTTCCAGACCAGGTTTGAAATATCTGCTGAGGAAGTTTTCTGATTACTGTTTTGGAAATGGTTTATCCATTAATTACGAAAAATCAAAAAGTTTAGTATTCGAAAGCTTCTCCCAATTTAAATGGGTGCTGGATGGCCATAACCTTGAAGAGATTAAATATTCCAGTTATCTAGGGCTCACTTTCCATCATACAAGATCTTGGAAGCACCACTGGCAAACCTCCCTTCAAAAGGCAGAGATCACAAAGCTAGCCATACTCAGATTCTTTTTCACAAAGGGTGGCAAGTATGTTCCAGCAGCCTTAAGGGTTTTCAATGCAAAATCTGTTTCCCAACTCCTGTATGCTGCAAATGTCTGGCATAATGGGAACTTGCCTAAGCTAGATGGCTTTCAGGCAAAATTTCTACGATCTCTGCTTAAGGTACCAAACTGTGTCCCCAACTCCATACTTCTGTTAGAAGCTGGTCAATGCTCAATTTCAACTAAAGTATGGTGGGGTGCCCTAAAACATTGGCTCAGGATTGTAGTGTTTGATCTAGGAAGGGTTTTTATCAACACCTGACCAATGAGGAGTTTGTCAGCAATTGGCAGAAAACAATGGCTAGAAAAGACACCTCTATTGGTCTCTCTCTCTCTCTCTCTCTCTCTCTCTCTCTCTCACACACACACACACCGCAACTCTATTACCTGGGTTATGAAGGTGCCCTAAAGACGTTAAAGCAAAGATTATGGGATAATACACACAGTGACTTGCGATCCCGATCACACGCAGTCTGTAGTCTGTTGGCAGTAGGAGTACAATATGGGCATGTCTTTAAGTTAACACCTTACATTAAAAACCTGACAGTACCAAAATACCGAAGGCTATTCACCAAACTAAATGTTTTTCCTTCTGCAGTGTTGGATGGCAGGTTGAGAGGAGTTCCCTACCAGGACAGACTTTGCTCGTGTGCTGAAGACATCGATTCTATAGAACATATTTTGCTGCACTGTGCGAAATACGAGCAAGCCAGGGCTGAACTTGCTGGTACCTTTCCCGGGAAAATCAGAGGCTCACTATGTCAGGTTCCTATTGGAAGACTGGACAAATGCTAGAACATTAGCAGTGGCAAAGTTTTTATCGGTGGTTGCAAGAACGAATGATCCCTATCTTTAAGTCTGAACAAAATGCTTGTTTAACCTGGTGGTAGGCTGTCTGAATTGTGTACAGTGGACGCTCGGGTTGCGGACATGATCCATGTGGGATGCACGTTCGCAACCCGCAGTGGCTCGTTTGCAAACGCGCGGGTTGCAATTTGGCGCTTCTGCGCATGCACAACTGCCGAAACTCGGAAGTAACCTGTTCCGGTACTTCCGGGTTTTGGCGGGTCTGTAACCCAAAAAGATGCAACCTGAAGTATCTGTAACCTGAGGTATGACTGTATTGTTTTGTAATGTAATGATTTGTTGCGTCTCTGGACTGTAATAAAGATTGATGATGATTTACTCAAAACTACTTTTCAAAAATTAGATACCGCTTCTTATAATGCCAAAATCAACATTGTGGTATAATATATTAAAATGTAGCTTTCCGGTTGACCACCAAGTCCAGTATGTACAAAACACAAGTCCTATATTGTCAGCACCATAGTACATTCTTTTCTAATTTCTTCATCTTCTCTTGTATTTTGCTGTCTGTCCTATTGCTTAGAAGAGTGGTGTGTAATAATCTTCTAAGTGTCTATGAAGATGATTGGGTTGGCAAACAAAAGAACTTGGCACTGATGGAAACTGGCACAGGCAGACAAGACAAGGATTCCTGGATATTTCCCTGTTTCGCCCAAGGGGGCTTCATCAGCTGTGCATGGTTCTATATCATATAAACATAGACACTTTGTAATATAATAGCTACACAAATTCCAAAGTAACATACAAAGATATAAAAAATGTACATACCAGTACTATATATAATAGCTACATGAAGCTTATTCGTAATGGATTCTCAGTCGTGGTGACCCAATAGGCAACAAGTGCAGATAATTCATGTTAATTCAGTCTTAAAGGAACATTTACAGATAGGTAGCCGTGTTGGTCTGCCATAGTCAAAACAAAAAAAAATCCTTCCAGTAGCACCTTAAAGACCAACTAAGTCAGTTCTTGGTATGAGCTTTCGTGTGCATGCACACTTCTTCAGATAACATTGTTCAGTGACATACTACAAACAGTAACTTTGTTCAGTGAACATTGTTCAGTGACATACAACAAACAGTACATTGTTCAGTGACATACTACAAACAGTAAATTGTTACAACAGGCATACTATATGGTCATAAATGTTTTTCCAATATATAACTAAAGAAAACAACTATAATCTAATTCAGTGTTTAACCATAAAGGATGAAGCGTATTCCATAGGGAAATAAACCTACTTTCTTTCTGTTGTAGAACCTTCCTTGCTTGATCTAGAGGCCCCTGGTAAGCCTAAAGAATGAAAAATGTTAGATCATCTTCAGTATGTGATTCCTGAATGAAGTGCTGTACCAAAGGTGCATCTACGTTTTTGTTTCTGATCCTACTGCGATGCTCTGATATCCTGGTCCTGATAGGTCTTATGATTTGCCCAACATACAGTAAGCCACAAGGGCACTTAATTATATAAACAACCCGTGCTGTGGCACAAATGACTGTATGGTAAAGCTGAAGCCTTCACTATTCTTTTACTAGTAATGCAAACCTACATGTGGTGCAATGTCCACATTTGAAAAAAGCCTGTTGTCAAGGTCTGCTGTGTAGATGTGTGTTTTAAGTCAGTGTGTACTAACATATCCCTAAGTGATCTAGTACATTGTTTGGCAAGGCAGGGAAAGACTTCACAGCCAGGAATGTCTTTCAGAATATACCAATGGCGTCTTATTATTTTTTCAATTTTGGCTGTCATGTAGTTGTACTCAAAGGAAACATAAATCCTCCTATGACTCTTGTTGGTATCAGAGCAGGTTTTTAAAAGTGTTGACCTATCTTGCATTGTAGTTCTCTGCATTGCAGCAGAGACTACTGTGCATGCGATGTTGATTTTGGCATTATAAGAAGCTGTATCTAAATTTTGAAAAGTAGTTTCGAATAAATAGCTTTGCAATTGTTACTATATGGCCTATTACGTTTACATATCTAAACTTCCAAGCTGCAACTCAGAGTTCAAGGGCCAATGGCAGTGGCCCAAATCCTGAAATGTTCTGTGATTGGACATCATTTATCAAATCAGAACATAGGAGCTCAGAATCCTTAGCTCAGGCAAAGACAGACCACTGAATACATAACAGTGAAAATATGTTATTCCTTTCCACTTGGGATAATCTTGCCATAAATGCCCAAAACTAGCTTGACTAAGGAGTGGTGGAGAGGTATACTTCTGAATATTCAATAATTCCATAACATTTGCAGTATCAGATTGAGGTCTGCTGCTTCACATCAACAAGCTGAATGTTGTTGTTGACATGACTTTATACTTTCCTTAATGGTAAATATTAAGTAGGGTAGACAAATTGCAACATTGAGCTATTGTAGTTCCCATGCCAATATTGTAGTTCCCCATTTAAAATTCCTTCTTGCGGACTTCCGGAGGCGGCGCGAAACAGCAATGGCGGTCCTCTTTGCGCTGTGAAGAGGGGCCCCGCGAAAAAGGGTCGTCCGCTGCGGCAAAGCGGAGACCCATCAAGAAAAACCGCAGGCAGAGTGAGCCTGCGGCCGTGGGACTCGGCGGGCGCCTGGAGCCCCCCCAGAAGCGGGGAAGGAGCCTCGTAAGAGGCTCCGGAACGTGAAAGGGGGAGCGGCGCTGTGAGTTCATCGCTCTTTTCGTGGAAGCAAAGCCGCGCTGCTGCTGCTGATGAGCGCTGACCTTTCTTCTTGAAATTATCGGAATTGGAGCAACATACCCGTGAGTAAGGGTCCTAAATTTTCCAACTTAATTGAAGAAATTCGGCCGAAAGCGGGAGGCGAGTAACAGGAAGTCCGCCTCCCGACTCTGCTAATTAGATCAAAGCAAGGGCTCGGAAACGAGCTGAAGTATTTAAAAAGGGATTGTTAAAGTGGAAGAAAGGGTGCATTGAGAGACTCTGTATTTTGAAGCCAAAAAGGAAAGAACTGTGGGTTGTATAGACTTTTATTCGTTAGAATTAACCTCCAATTTCTGGGCTAAACGGGGCTGAAAGAGATAACCCCGTCACCGGGCTGCCAGTGCATAGAAAAAGAACTGTCAAACTGCTGTCAAACTGACGACATTGTTGCAGAGATCGAAATTGTTGCATAGACTGAGATACTAATATTAAACATTGTTACATGGACCTGTATTGATACTTTATGGCTGGATTTTAAAAGACTAGAAGTCCTGGAAACCTTCCTTTCGTGTTTGGGAATTACTAATCTCAATATGGGGAATTGAGGAACTTCAATGGCGGAAAATAGTTCCTTTCTTTTTCGAAGCTTTGGAGTACTCCCCCTATAGGACTGTGGAAACATAGTTGCATGGGAACTGAGCTTTATTGAAACCTTTTGTGGTTTTTTTATTTATATTTGGGACTTGTTTTTCTCATGGGACAAAAGACCATTTGACCTTGAACAGAGGCAGGTGTGGAATGAGCGGCACAGGGAGAACAAGAGCAGCTAAAGCTAAAGATAAAGAAAAAGAGAAAAAATCTGGGCAACTCTTGCAAACAACTTTAACTCATCATCGCAGATCATCTGTCCCAACTGTGCTGACAGCACAGGAGGTGGAACTAGTGCAGCCTGCTGCAGAAGACATGGCAACTGGAGGATCTGAAACAGTTTTAAAACAAATTTTGGAACAATTGGCAGTCTTAAATCAAAAAGTGGACAATCAAACATCAAAGATTGACCAAGCTACATCCTCTATTGGCAAATTAACTGAACAGGTTTCGCAGCACACCCAGGCAATTGAGAAATTGCAAGGAGCTACGGCTGAAAACTTTAAATTAGCTGTGGAAGCCAACCAAAAAGCAGAAGAGGCGAACTTAAAGGTGGATGAAATTAAAGGAGAGGTAAGACCTTTGAGAAGGCAGGTAGGGGAACAACAAGCCTACCTGGCATTGGTTGAATTGAAGAGCAAAGATAGTAATCTCAGGATAAGGGCTATCCCGGAATTGGAACAAAATAATCTAGAGGGATTTTTGACACTTTTGTTCACCAAATTCTGGGAAATTGAGGAAGAAAAGGACTTTAAAATTGTGACAGCCTTTAGACTGGGAAAATCAGTAAAGAAAGATAAGCCCAGAGACTGTTTGGTTGCTCTGAGATCAAGAGAAGAAAGGGATAAGATACTAGGCCTACATTTTAAGAAATCTTTGGAGGTAGAAGGTAAAAGGGCTGAAATTTACAGAGATATACCCAAATATCTCTTGGAACTTAGGACTACCTATATAGATTTGACCAAATTGTTGAGACACAACGGAATTCCTTACAGGTGGGAGTTTCCACAAGGACTTTCATTTACTTACAAAGGAAGGAAAATAAAGATTAAATCACCTGAAGACCAGCAGAAGTTCCTACACGACCACGAGGAGGACCTGCAAAAAGGAGCCGCAGCTTCTTGGCCTCCACCACCACCGGGACCATCTCCAAGAGTTATACCACCAGGACCAGGACCAGCATTACCTCCCCCGGGATCGGGAGGAAGCTTAGATACCCCATTGTAGAACCCATCAACTGATTCAGGATGTCTCTGCAGCTTCTTAGTTGGAATATAAATGGCGGAAACTCCCCGGAAAAAAGAAGGAAAGTCTTTCACATTTTGAAAAAGGAACAATTGGACGTTATCTGCCTACAGGAAACACATGTGACAAGGCTCCATAGAAAAGTGTTAATTAACAAAAGACTAGGCCAAGAATTTATTTCTTCGGACAAAGTTAAGAAGAGAGGAGTGGTGATTTACGCAAAGGAGAGCCTGTCACCGAAATTTTTATTCAAAGATGAATATGGCCGAATTTTGGCGATTGAAATACAGACACAAGGAGAAAAAATTTTGATATTAGGAATATATGCTCCAAATGAGGGAAAGTCGGAATTCTTCAGGAAGCTGCATGAGACCATGCTGGATTATTTGGACTATAGCAACATCATTATGCTGGGTGATATGAATGGGGTTGTGTCTGTACATATGGATAAGTCACAAAGTGCTAACATATCGAAAGACGGCAGACTACCCAAAACTTTCTTTGAAATGACAGACAATATGGACTTAGTGGACATTTGGAGGGTTAAGAACCCTCTAGGGAAAGAAGGGACTTTCTTTTCTGAAGCTCATCTGACATGGACACGAATCGACCAAATCTGGACAACTAGAGGACTGGCACCTAAGACTAGAAAAGTGGAAATCTGCCCAAAAACCTGCTCCGACCATAGTGCTTTGAAAGTGGAATTGAGACTTAACACAACCGGTACCTTCAGATGGAAAATGAATGACACCTTATTAAGAGACCAGGAGATTGTGAAGAAGGCCCAAAAAACTTTAAAGGATTATTTTGAGATAAATTTAAATACCACCGTGGAAAAAAGAACAATCTGGGACGCAAGTAAGGCAGTTATGAGAGGGTTTCTAATACAACAAAACACAATTAAGAAAAGGCTCTGGAATGAAAAGAAGGAGAAGATATTGGAGAAAATAAGAGAAGGAGAGAAAAAATTAAGATCTAGGCCTAAGTCGAAGGATGTGTTAAGAGAAGTGAAATTTTTCCAGGCGCAATATTCAAAATTGATAAACCAAGAGGTGGAATGGAAAATTAAACAAATGAAACAAAGATCCTTCGAATCGGCGAATAAGTGTGGGAAACTGCTAGCCTGGCAGTTGAAAAAGAGACAAAAGCTTAATACGGTTACAAATCTAGAGATCGAAGGGAGAATGGTTCAGAAACCCGAGGAAATCAGAAAGTGCTTCCAGAGGTACTTCAAAGAACTTTATACACAAGGGCCGCAAAAAGCCCCAGAGGTAGATCAATTTCTTAAAACTAATGGATTACAAAAAATACCCCTGGAAATGAGAACAAACCTGAACTGTAACATTACACTGCAAGAAATTGAAAGTGCCATTCAAAATCTTCAACTTGGCAAGTCTCCAGGCCCGGATGGCTTAACCTCCAAATACTATAAAGTTTTAAAGGACGATTTGATACAACCTTTGATGGAGGTTTGTAACCAGATAATGGAGGGAAGGAGGGCACCGGAAACGTGGAAAGAAGCTTTCATCACATTGATACCTAAATCAGAGACTGAAAAGACCCAACTTAAGAACTACCGCCCCATTTCACTCCTAAATGTGGATTACAAAATTTTTGCTGATATCTTGGCAAATAGACTTAAAAAAGTACTAAATGAAGTGATTCACAAGGACCAGGCTGGCTTTCTCCCTGGTAGGCATTTGTTTGATAACACAAGAAACATCATTGACATTTTAGAACTTCTACAAACAAATCTGAACACGAGAGCGGTTTTGATCTTTGTTGATGCAGAGAAGGCCTTTGATAATATTTCTTGGATGTTTATGAAGAAAAATTTGGAAGGGATGGGAGTGGGGCGGGGGTTCGAAAATGGTATAGAAGCAATCTATACAGAACAAAAAGCTAAATTGATAGTAAACAATGTGGTGACAGAGGAGTTTAATATTGAAAAAGGGACACGACAGGGGTGCCCTCTATCCCCCCTATTGTTTATTTCGGTTCTGGAGGTGTTGCTAAATATGATTAGAAAGGACCGGTTGGTTCAGGGAATCGAGGTCGGAGTGAAACAATATAAATTGAAAGCATTTGCAGACGACTTGGTATTAACACTTCAGGAACCAGTCTCCAGCACTAAAAGAGTGTTAGAATTAATTTCTGATTTTGGTCGGGTGGCGGGGTTTAAGTTAAATAAGCAAAAAACTAAGGTTTTAGCAAAAAATTTGACAGTTACAGAAACAGATGAGTTCTCCAAAGAAATGGAGCTGAATGTGGTTAAAAAGGTAAAATACCTAGGGGTGTACTTGACCTCCAAAAATTTGAATTTGTTTAAAGATAACTATGAGAAATGTTGGTCAGAAATTAAAAGAGACTTGGAAATATGGTCAAGATTGAAACTCTCCTTGTTAGGCCGAATAGCTGCTGTAAAGATGAATGTATTGCCGAAAATGTTATTTTTGTTTCAGGCCCTACAGATCGTGGACAAGGTGGAATGCTTTGGAAAGTGGCAGAAGAATATCTCTAAGTTCGTTTGGCAGGGCAAAAAGCCCCGAATAAAGTTTAAGATATTAACTGATGCGAAAGAAAGAGGGGGATTTGCCCTGCCAGACTTGAGGCTATATTATGAATCTGCAGCCTTCTGCTGGTTGAAAGATTGGATTTTATTGGAGAACACTGACGTCCTGGATCTGGAAGGGTTTGACAATGCGTTTGGGTGGCATGCATATTTGTGGTATGACAAGGTTAAAGTGCACAAATTGTTTAAAAACCATATTGTTAGAAGAGCAATTTGGAGGGTCTGGATAAAATACAAAGACTTATTGGAGAGTAAAACTCCGAGGTGGCTCTCACCGGTGGAGGCCAAGGCACGTAAGAGACCCAACATGGAGGCCCATTGGCCTAAATATTGGGAAATAATTGAAAAAACTGGAGACAATTGGAGGCTGCTAAGTTTGGAGAAATTGAAAACTAAGGTACGAGATTGGCTGCACTATGCGCAAATTCAAGAGGTATTTAAAATAGATAAAAAAGTTGGATTCCAGGTGGAAAAATCGAAACTGGAGATTGAATTGTTAGAGCCAAAAAGTAAGCTACTTTCGAGAATGTATAACTTGCTGCTTAAGTGGAATACACAGGATGAGACAGTCAAATCCGCCATGATAAAATGGGCTCAGGATGTGGGGCATAACATTATGTTTGCAGACTGGGAAAGGTTATGGAACACCGGTTTGAAATTCACGGCTTGCACTGCCTTGAAGGAAAATATTATGAAAATGGTATACCGGTGGTACATGACCCCAGTCAAGTTAGCCAAGATATATCATCTGTCTGACAACAAATGTTGGAAATGTGGAGAGGCGGAAGGGACATTCTTTCATCTCTGGTGGACCTGCCCGAAAGTGAAGGCCTTCTGGGAAATGATCCATAATGAACTAAAAAAGGTACTTAGATTTACCTTACCCAAGAAACCAGAGGCCTTCCTCCTGGGCATGGTGGATCAGAGAGTGCTTAAGAAGGACAGAACCTTTTTTATGTATGCTACCACAGCAGCAAGGATCCTGATTGCAAAATATTGGAAGACACAAGATTTGCCCACGCTGGAGGAATGGCAGTCGCAGTTGATGGACTATATGGAGCTGGCTGAAATGACTGGCAGAATCCGAGACGTGGGAGAAGAAACAACTGAGGAGGACTGGGAAAAGTTTAAGGACTATTTGAAAAAACATTATAAGCTGTATGAATGTTAAAAAATGCACCTTTCAGGAAATTCTAGCTTCAGCAAATGTAAGTTAATGAAATGAAAATTAAGACACAAGAATTCAGAGGTAAAATAATGAAATAACTTTATTGTGTTTAATATAAAACATATAAGAATTGAGCTACAGTAAAATTGAAAATAGGGAACATGATAAAATGGAAGTTACAATAAGTTTTGAAATAAGTTAACAAATTGCTGATGCTTTATAAGACAGAGAACGCAGGGTTCGGAGGATGTGGGGAAGTCCTATAGAATAGATGGAAAAAGAATATGGAAACTTGTTACTTATACCCTATCTTCTCATAACCACCCTTTATTCTTTTTTCTGTATTTCTAAAAAGCAATAAAAAATGTTTAAAAAAAAAATAAAAATAAAATTCCTTCTTGCTCCCTGTCAGTGGAGGCTTGTTCTTAAGGGGGACTGGGGCACTGCTCCACCAAGCTCAATTGCTTCTTGGCTGTCTTCCAACAGCCTGCTTCTTTCTTACATCCTCTCTAGGGTTGGCATGAGCAGTGAGCTCTTTCCTCCTCAGTCTCAGGGCTGCCTTTGCAGAACTCAACAAGGGGGGCGAGGGCATGCCCACATGCTCCTGTCCAGGGGAGGAGAGGGGCAGGGAAGCTGCTGCTCAGGCTCCTTGAGTGCGCCAGGTCAGAGGTGACCCGGAGGCGGAGCTGCTGCTGTGACTGGGAGCGAGGTGCACTGCGGCCACCCACCCTCCTGCTCTCTTCCCTGGGTCAGGCCTAACCTAAGGACAGAGCTGTGGCCAGCAGAAGCACAGCAGCTTAAGTCAGCTCCTTCTCCCACGGAGCCAGGCACCAATGAGGGAGCCTGCTGTGGGGGCACCTGTTTGTGCCCCCTGACACAATTGTGCCCAGGGTCAAAAATTTGTGCCCCCACGGCCCACATATGCTACACTTCTGGGTGGGGACAAAACCAGAATTACTGTAGTTGGCTCCATCCAGGATTTTTGTTACTGGGGGCAGGCCTTTTGTTAGGGGGTGCAGAACCTCAGATAGCTATGTATTTTTATTTATTTTTATTTATTTGGTCCCCCCTTGGCTACACCCATGGCTCCATCTATCATAACATTTCGGAAATGCCCTGACCCACCCACCCACACTGATATTGATTTTCTGAGATATCAGGCGCTCAAGCACAAGTCATACATAAAGAATCACTGCTGTTTCTTTTTGTGTAGCCTGTTTAGACTGGAAATTTGCCTCAGTTTTTTATTCTCTAAGGAAGGAAGTGCAGGATAATGTAGTAGCTCACAGCATGGCAGGATGATCCCAAGAAGCTCAGTTAGTTGGGGACATGGGCATAGCCAGGGGGTGAAGCGGCCACCCCTAAATCAAGTAAATAAATAAAAATACAGAGAGTCTGATATTCCAGATGCAATCACACTTCTTCCTTAGAGCAGCCTCCTATTCATTTATTTCTTGTTGAAAGATAAAGAAGTGTTTTGCAGAAACTAGCAACAACCTTCTATATCAAGAAGACACATGTAGTTCATAGTTACTGTCTTTCAGGGCAGTTTGTCTAGTAACAAAAGCAAGTGTTGCTATGAACACTGACTAGTCACTAGAATAATAAGATGAAAGCTGGAGGTGGGGTTCGGGGTGGGGTTAGTCTTTCTTTAAACAAACATGTAAGTATGGATGCCAAGAAGAAGAAGAAGAAGTAAGACAAGCGTTTCTGTGGGGGAGGGAGTTTATTGACTGTTCAGATATAAGACTCACAACATCATTTTATAACCAAAGAAAGTGCCTTTATGTGACCATTAAAACAAATCAACTGGAATTATATTCACAGAAAGCCTTTAGCAGAATCATTTCCTGTCCTCGGAATCCAGCTGGAAGTGTTGGGCTGCATAATCAAAAAGACCAGTAAGTTACTGTGAGACAAACAGAGGAAGCTGTGTTCCTTTTCAGTAGTATTAGTTTGATCTGACGGAAACTGCACATTTCCCGAGAAGTACTGAAAGAATGCTTCATTTAACTACAAACCCCCAAATCTGGGATCCCATCAAAACTGATGTTTGGCAAAAGTTTTGCAGCAAAACCCTCACATTTTGTAACACCCCATAAACAGAGTAATTGATACATCAAACTGGGGTTCATAATTAATATCCAAAACCCAACATTGTCCGATTCACTCCAAACTGGTGCCAAAGTATGGCAAAAGTTTCGTAGCATTTTGCCAGACATTGTAGCATTTTTGTAGCATTTTGCCCGACAAACCAAGTAAGTGACAGGGGTCATAAGGTCACCCCAAAACCCAACATTGCCTGATTCACTCCAAATCAAAGCCAAAGTCTGGCAAAATGTTTGCAGTAAAAACCGCATGTTTTGCAGTGCCCCCCAAACGGAGTGGTTCCTAGCACATCAGGAGGAAGAGTCAAGACAACCAAAAGTGGATAAATAGGTTGTATTTATTAAATATAACAACTTGAGGATCGGCAAAACTAGTCAGATTCGACCAATGTAACCAAATCAAATTAAGTCTGGGCAGGTGTGCTTGTTCACCTCTACCCACAAACACACAAGTGCTCAAACAGAGCTCTTTGCAGATCCTTAAGAATCATGTCACAACCCAAATCAGAAAGATGCATACCACCAGGTCTATACAACTGTGGGGCACAGAACATAATTCTTACCATGAGGGATATAAGCACCCACATTTTCAGACACAAACATCATTGTAGAATGATTAGCTTTATGTCTTGCCCATCCACCTTCTTAGGAAGGCTGCCCCCACTCCATAAGCACCTCTACAACATTCCAAACCAAACTATGATAAGCTCAGGGATGAGGAAGCGCAGCTGATGGAGATATTTAGTGATCTCAACTGAATTTACCTCACCAGATTGTTATCCCCAAGATGGATGACCAGAATATCAGGGTTAGGGTTAGGGCAGGGGATAGGTAGATGTTCAGGGTTAGGGTTAGTGCCTGGGGTTTTTTTCATGCTTTTTAAGCTTCTAATGATATTGCTTCATTTTTATGAGACTGGATAATTCCAAAAAGTAAGCAAACTACCTGAAACGTAGCAAAACTAAGAGAAATGTGAAAACCAAAAGTGAGATACCAGAAACCCAACAAGGAAGGAATTCATGAAAAAGGAAAATCGCCAGACAGAGACTTCAATCAAATCATTACCAAATTCACCAGAATCCCAAAACCAATTGAAAAGAAGCAGAAATGTGAGAAGCAGAGGAAATACCACCAGAAACCCCCAACAAGAGGGGGAAAGTAAATTGCGCAGAAACCCCAAAGCCAGTTAAACCTTAGTTTTGCATGGTGTGGCGGTGATTTCGCTTTTCCCTGAGATGTTTACTGCGTGGGTTTCTTGTGGTTCTATTCAATTGGTTTTCTCATCTTTGGTGGATGTGGTTTGTTTCTGTTGTTTCTGGTTTGTTTTTGGGATTATGTTGAATTTTTTCTGTGGTTTTCGTTTCATAGATTCTTTTATATACATTACAATTGTGAAATATACTCAGAGTCTTGTATGTATTTCATGCTCTTTATTGCCCCCCCCAACCTCAGGCTTTTATATACATTATTTACACAATGAGTCCCGTCTGACTAGCTAACTCTGCTTCCCTCTTGGAGCCTGATTGGCCTGCAGGAAAAGACCAATCAGTTGTTGCATTCTAGGATCCAAGGTTAGTACATAACAGATTGGGTGCTGGAATTATGGTGAGTTTGTTTCATTTCTAGGTTTTTTGGGTTTTGCACCTTTGAGAATATTAATTTGTATGAGATCTGATAATCCCAAGAATAAAAGGAAAACCACCAGAAATGAAGCAAAACCACCAGAAATGTCTAATGACCATTCCAACAATGAAGTCAACCACTAAAAACACAAAAACCTACTGAAAAGAAGCAGAAGAACCATGTAAAAGCAACATCAATGGAAACTGACAAAGCTACGGTTGAAAAAAGAGTAATCTGGGACGCAAGCAAGGCGGTTATGAGAGGGTTTCTGATTCAACAGAATGCAATAAAGAAGAGAACTCAAAATGAGAAAAAAGATAAAATTTTGGAGAAAATAAAAGAAGGAGAGAGGAAATTAAGAGTGAAACCAAAGTCGCAAGAGATTCTGAGAGAAATAAAGTTGTATCAAGTACAATATATGAAAATGATAAATCAGGAAATAGAATAGAAAATCAAGCAGATGAGACAAAAGACATTTGAATCGGCTAATAAATGTGGGAAACTGCTGGCTTGGCAGATGAAAAAAAGACAAAAACTAATACCATTACAAACTTGGAAGTGGAGGGAAAGAATATACAGAATCCAGTGGAGATTAGAAAGTGCTTCCAGAGATATTTTAAACAACTTTACACACAAGGGCCACAGAAAGAGACCGACATAGATCAGTTTTTAAGAACAAATGGATTACAAAAAATCTCTCAAGAAAATAAGTTAATGCTGAATTATAAAATAACAGAGCAGGAGGTGGAAGGTGCCATCCAAGATATGCAGTTGGGCAAATCTCCAGGGCCGGACGGTTTAACCTCAAAATATTATAGATCTTTGAAAGATTGGTTAATTCAACCACTAAAGGAGGTTTGTAATGAAATTTTGGAGGGGGAAAAAGCGCCAGAGTCGTGGAAGGAAGCTTATATTACACTTATACCGAAAACTTAGTCTGAAAAAACACAACTTAAGAACTACCGCCCCATATCCCTACTTAATGTGGATTACAAAACTTTTGCAGATATTTTGGCCAAAAGATTGAAAAAGGTACTTGTTGAGGAGATACATAAAGACCAAGCTGGCTTTCTCCTGGGTAGACACTTGTCTGACAACACGAGAAATATAATTAACATTTTAGAGAAGCTGCAAGTGAACATTAACACTAAGGCAGTTTTGATATTTGTTGATGCAGAGAAAGCTTTTGATAATATTTCTTGGAGTTTTATGAAGAAAAATCTTCAGGGGATGGGGGTTGGTCAAGGTTTCGAAAATGGTATAGGTGCAATTTACTCAGAACAAAAGGCCAAATTGATAGTTAACAACGTGGTTACAGAAGAATTTAAGATGGAGAAAGGGACACGACAAGGCTGCCCAATTTCCCCATTGCTTTTTATTTCGGTCCTGGAGGTTTTGCTAAATATGATTAGAAGGGACCATCTGATCAAAGGTATTCAGGTCGGAGCTAAACAGTACAAACTTAAAGCGTTTGCAGATGACTTAGTATTGACATTACAGGAGCCAGAATCTAGTACTAAAAGAGTATTAGAATTAATTCAGGAATTTGGTCAAGTGGCAGGATTTAAGTTAAACAAGTTAAAGACTAAGGTTCTTGAGAAAAAATTAACACCGATTAAGAAAGAGAGGTTTCAGAAGGAGACAGGTTTAACACTGGTTAAGAAAGTAAAATACCTGGGGGTTAATATGACTGCTAAGAACTTAAATTTATTTAAAGATAACTATGAGAAATGTTGGTCAGAAGTGAAAAGGGATCTTGAAATATGGTCAAATTTGAAGCTTTCCTTGTTTGGTAGAATTGCTGTTATAAAGATGAATGTATTGCCAAGAATGTTATTTTTATTTCAATCATTGCAAATTTTGGACAAAATGGATTGTTTCAAGAAGTGGCAGAGAGATATCTCTAGATTTGTCTGGCAGGGCAAGAAGCCCAGAATAAAATTTAAAATATTAACTGACGCAAAGGATAGAGGTGGATTTGCCCTGCCAGACCTTAAACTTTATTATGAATCAGCAGCATTTTGCTGGTTGAAAGAATGGCTGCTTCTTGAGAACACAGACATTTTGGATCTAGAAGATTTTAATAACGTTTTTGGGTGGCATGCATATCTGTGGTATGACAAGGTTAAAGCTCATAAAGCATTTAAAAACCATACAGTGGTGCCTCGCAAGACGAAATTAATCTGTTCCACGAGTCTCTTCGTCTTGCAGGTTTTTTCGTCTTGCGAAGCATGGCTATTAGCGGCTTAGCGGCTACAGGTATAAACTCGTTCCCGCAACTGCAAGCCTCGACCCCTAGGGAGCATCTGGCCATTGCATGAGCGCTCAGCCAAAGCGTCCCCGTATACCTGTCCTGCCGCGCCTTTGCGTGCTCAGCCAAAGCGTCCCCGTACACCTGTCCCACCACGCCTTTGCGTGTTCAGCCAAAGCGTCCCCGCCCCCTTTGCGCAGCACTCTGCAGAGTGGAGCGATGAACCCGGCCGATTGCAGGCAGGGCAAGCAGTGGCGAAGGCGGAGAGAGCGAGGCCCAGAGGGAGGAGTCTCCGGCAACGCCATCGACGGCCCCGCCGCAGCTCCGGGTCCTGGAGCCCTCCAGCTGCCGACTGCCTTTACAGTATTTTGCTGCAGGAGCCTCCTCTGCACCAGGATCCTCGCACGCTCCCTCCGTCTCTCCATGCCTTTTAGGTGAGTGGCGTGCTCGGGCTGACTTTGGATGACCCACAGCGGGGCTTCCCTCGGCCGCGCGACCGGAGCTCGCCTTTGCGGTCACTTTGACAGGCGATGGCGCCACCCTCAGCCTCGGTTCGGGGGCACCGGCTGCTGGCAAATGGGTGCCCCCTTCTTCCCTTGACAGGGATCATCTCCCCGCTTCCTCGGAGATGGTGAGGCAAAACTTTTCATGTCCGTCCCCTGCCCAGTCTGCCGTCCTCGGGATCTAGCGGTCGCTGCGCGCGCTAAGAGCGCAGACGGGGAAATCCCACCCCGAGCCGGGTGTCGCCGCCAGGTCCCCTCCCAGTTCTAAGGCTGAAGCCTAGGAACTTTTCGAAGTGGCGCAGGGCAGCATCACCACCGGCTGTGTTTCCAGATGCTGTACTGTATTGATTGCTATTACAGTAACAGCTTAGCGGCTTTAAGAAAAACAAAACGTCTTGCGAAGCAAGCCCATAGGGAAAATCGTCTTGCGAAGCGACGCAAAAACCGAAAAACCCTTTCGTCTTGCGCGTTTTTCGTTTTGCGAGGCATTTATCTTGCGGGGCACCACTGTATTGTCAGAAGGGCACTGTTTAATGTCTGGATAAGTGTGAGATTGGCTTCATTATTATCAAATAAGGGAGGCCTATAACTTGGACAAAAAAATTGGTTTCCAGATGGAAAAATCAAAATTGGAAACAGAACTGTTAGATCCCAAAACTAAGATATTATCAAGAATGTATAACCTGCTGTTGAAATGGAACACTCAGGATGAAACGGTTAAATCTGTTATGATAAAATGGGCACAAGATGTTGGACATAACATCATGTTTGCTGACTGGGAACAGTTATGGACCACAGGTATGAAATTTACGGCATGCAATGCCTTAAGAGAGAATATTATGAAAATGATATACAGGTGATACATGACACCAGTCAAGCTTGCAAAAATATACCATTTGCCCGATAATAAGTGTTGGAAGTGTAAAGAAAATGAAGGTACATTCTTTCACCTTTGGAGAAATGTTGGATAGAAGTGAAAAAAGACTTAGAAATTTGGTCAAATTTGAAGCTTTCCTTGTCTGGTCGAATTGCGGCTATAAAGATGAATGTATTGCCTAGAATTTTGTTTTTGTTTCAAACATTGCAAATTGTGGACAAGATGCACTGTTTCAAGAAGTGGCAGAAAGATATTTCTAAATTTGTCTGGCAGGGCAAGAAACCCAGAATAAAATTTAAGATTTTAACTGATGCAAAGGAAGGGGGGGGGATTTGCCCTGACAGACTTTAAACTTTACTATGAATCAGCAGCATTCTGCTGGTTGAAAGACTGGCTGCTTCTTGAGAACACAGACATTTTGGACTTAGAAGGTTTTAACAATATTTTTGGGTGGCATGCATATTTGTGGTATGACAAGGTTAAAGCTCATAAAGCTTTTAAAAATCATATTGTCAGGAAAGCATTGTACAAAGTCTGGATCAAATATAAAGAATTGCTGGAAAATAAAACCCCAAGGTGGTTGTCGCCTAGGTCCCAGCTCACAGAGGACCAACGCCCGGCTGTAGTTATGTACAAAAGTATTTATTGACGTTCAGTTTCCATTTCAAAGCCGCAGCGTGCAGCTCTACGTCTTAAACCCTAGACCGGCGAAGCTCCGTCTGAATCTCCTCCCCTTCCACACCAGTTTAAGACTCTAGCCTTGCTCCACCTCTTCCTTAGCTCCTTCCTCCTCTGGGCCCTCCTGCCCGCTGGGGTTTCATCCTTTCTGGACTCTTCTGATGCTGACCCCCCTGATTCTTGCCCCTCCTTCCGGCAGGCTTTAGGACCTGGTTCCCTATCCGGGCTACCTGCTGTGCCGCTCGCCTGTACATTTGAACTTGGCGCGCGCGCCCAGCCGGCAACCTTCCTCTTGACCGTTCCCCCGCTCTCCGATGGAGGCGTGGCCAATCCTGACTCATCTTCTCTCGCTGGTGGTGAATACGCTGGCCCCAATACCTGGGACTCCTCCCCCCCACTACGCTCTGGTGGGGAAGCTGGTCCTGATTTCCAACTGCTGCTCTGGGAGTCCCCGCTGGCCCCTTGCTTCTGGGGTGTCCCCCTTGGGGCCCCCCTTGCCCTGGCCACCGGCGCCCCCTTCTGTGAATCTTCCGATTCGCTGGAGAGGCTCATGGAATCTCTCGGGCTACTGTCATCTTCTCCTACGCTGCCCTCGGACTGCTCCCCCTCGCTCTCCATCTCCTCCCCTCCCTGTGCTCCCGCTGCGTCCCTGACATCGCCAATGGAGGCTAAGACTGTGAAAAGACTCAATATGGAGTCCAAATGGCCGAAATATTGGTAAATTCTGGAACAAGAAGGAGATAGACTGAAACTGCAGAGTTTTGAGAAATTAAAGGATAAAGTGTGAGACTGGCTTCATTATTACCAAATAATGGAGGCTTACAAGTTGGACAGGAAAATTGGCTTCCAGGTAGAAAAATCAAAATTGGAAACAGAACTGTTAGAACCCAAAACTAAGAATTTGTCAAAAATGTATAACTTGCTGTTGAAATGGAACACGCAGGATGAAACGGTTAAATCAGCTATGATTAAGTGGGCACAAGATATTGGTCATAACATTATGTTTGCTGACTGGGAACAGTTGTGGACCACTGGTATGAAATTTACGGCATGTAATGCCCTAAGAGAGAATATTATGAAACTGATTTATAGGTGGTACATGACCCCAGTCAAGCTTGCAAAAATTTACCACTTACCTGATAATAAATGTTGGAAATGTAAAGAAAATGAAGGTACATTCTTTCACCTTTGGTGGACGTGCCCAAGGATTAAGGCTTTCTGGGAAATGATATATAATGAAATGAAAAAGGTATTTAAATATACCTTCCTGAAGAAACCAGAGGCCTTTCTCCTGGGCATGGTCGGCCAATTGGTGCCAAAGAAGGATAGAACATTCTTTATGTACGCTACAACAGCAGCAAGAATACTCATCACAAAGTATTGGAAGACACAAGATCTACCCACCTTGGAAGAATGGCAGATGAAGGTGATCGACTATATGGGACTGGCAGAAATGACTAGCAGAATCCGAGACCAGGGAAGAGAGACGGCGGAAGAAGATTGGAAGAAATTTAAGGACTATCTTGGGAAATATTGCAAAATTAATGAATGTTAGAATGATGTTGGTTTAGAAATTTAAGCAGTTTTTCAGCTGTAATGATTAAGTAAAAAGAAAAGAAAGGTTGAAAATTAAATGAAAATTAAGGGAGAGGATTTGCTGAATTAACAATTAGAAATTGGAATACAAAAAGGGGAGGTATGAGGAGGTCGGGGAAGTAAGTTATAAGAAAATAAGGGAATGAAACTTTACTTGTTTTTAAATAGTTTTTAGTTTTGTACTTTGTTTTTTATATTTGTTATTTTTTGTGTTTGTGTTTTGCTTTTATTATTATTTTTTATATAATCTTGGAAATCTCAATAAATATCTTTTTTTAAAAAAAAAAAGATAATTAGATGAAAATATGAAGTTCAACATGTTATGATATAAAACTAAGATTAAAACAATGAGGGTAAGGATTTGCTGAATTACCATGTAAACTGGAATACAAAAAAGGGAGGCGCGAGGAGGTCAGGAAAATAAGTAAATGAACCTTAAAATATGAAAAGATTGATTTGTTTTTAATTGTGTTTTTCTACTTATCATCTATTTTTATGTATTTTGTATTATTCATTTGTATTTTTGTATTTTTTCTATTTTTATCTTTTCTCTTTTTTATTCTGTAATTTTTTCCTGTTTATAAAATCTTAATAAATATATTTAAAAAAAGGAAACTGACAAAGAAGCCAACCAATCCCAAACAAAGCAGATTCACCAGAAACCCCCAAAGCATTCAAAAGTATTACCACCAGAATGCAAAAACAAGAAAACTTCTCAAAAGAAGCAATAAAGCAAAAGTCCAAAAAACAAGCTAAACCAATGGAAAAGAAATGAAGCCAGCTGCAAACGAAGCACATTCACTAGAAACCCAAAAGTGAAAACTAGTATGCTATGTTGGTAAATTTCTGTTGCTTGAAGTGCTTTTGGACTCCCATAAATTGCATGCTTGTTGAGTTTCTGGTTTTGCTTTTTAAAAACTGGTTTCCAGTTTCTTATGGCATTGCTTTGTAATTGGTGGCTTTACTGCTTCTTTTTTGTTTTCTGCTGATTTGTTTAATTTGGGGTGGTTTTGCTTGTTTTTTGCATTTAATTGTTTTGCTTCTTTTACTTTGAATGGTTCTGCGGTTTTGGGTGAGATTGTTTCTTGGTTTTCATGTCTCCTGGTTTTGCCTCATTTGGGGAATATTTCTTGGTTTTTGTGCTTCTGGTGGTATTTCTTCAATTTTATGACATAACCAAGCCAAAACACCAGAAACACAGAAACAAATCATAAAGAAGCAGAGCTACCAGAAATCCAAAGCAAATTAATCAGAAATCCAAACAACCTATGAAGATGATGCAATACCAAAAGAAACACAAAAACCAATTAAAAATCTGCTAAATGAAGCAACACCACAAGAAACAAAGAAAGCCTCATGACCTACAAAATGAAGCAATAACACAAAACACCACAAAAAGAAGCAAAGTGTTTAGGATTAGGTTTGGGTAAAGGTTAGGATTACAGTGAGAGTTGGGTTTGAGTTGGATTAGGATTAGGAGTTAGAGTTAGAGTTGGGGTTGAGTTACGGTAAGAGAAGAACAGCAGCAGGAGCAATATAATTTTATTATTTATACTCCACCCAAGTCACTTGTGGCCGCTTTCAATAAAAGGTAAAAACATGAGCGCACTCTAAGTGAATGCTCATGAATGTAGAAACTCTTACTTCTCATAGAATTCCCAAAGAAGACCTGGGAATTGTAGCTCTGAGCTTCTTTGCAGAGGGTTGGACTAGATGACCCTTGGGTTCCCCTTCCATCTCTACTAGGATGCTCCCTGTCTCACACACACACACACACACACACACACACACACACACTCCTCCTCTCCTTTTCATGGCAGTTTCACCTTTTTCTGCACTCCTATATCGGAAGGGCGGAAAAGGCTGTGCTGCCGCCATGTTGGGTGAGGGCAGGGGTACCGGAAGGAGGTGCCACCGGAGGAGAGGCTGAGGACAGGAAGGGGAGGGAAACGGGCGGAAGAGGCTGTGCTTCCGCCATGTTGGGTGAGGGCAGGGGTACCGGAAGGAGATGCCACCGGAGGAGAGGCTAGAGGACAGGAAGGGGAGGGAAACGGGCGGAAGAGGCTGTGCTTCCGCCATGTTGGGCGAGGGCAGGGATACCGGAAGGAGGTGCCACCGGAGGAGAGGCAAGAGGACAGGAAGGGGAGGGAAACGGGCGGAAGAGGCTGTGCTGCTCCCATGTTGGGCGAGGGCAGGGGTACCGGAAGGAGGTGCCACCGGAGGAGAGGCAAGAGGACAGGAAGGGGAGGGAAACGGGCGGAAGAGGCTGTGCTGCTCCCATGTTGGGCGAGGGCAGGGGTACCGGAAGGAGGTGCCACCGGAGTAGAGGCATGAGCACAGGAAGGGGAGAGAAACGGGCGGAAGAGGCTGTGCTGCCGCCATGTTGGGCGAGGGCAGGGGTACCGGAAGAAGGTACCACCGGAGGAGAGGCATGAGCACAGGAAGGGGAGGGAAACGGGCGGAAGAGGCTGTGCTGCCGCCATGTTGGGCGAGGGCAGGGGTACCGGAAGGAGGTGCCACCGGAGGAGAGGCATGAGCACAGGAAGGGGAGGGAAACGGGCGGAAGAGGCTGTGCTGCCGCCATGTTGGGCGAGGGCAGGGGTACCGGAAGGAGGTACCACCGGAGGAGAGGCATGAGCACAGGAAGGGGAGGGAAACGGGCGGAAGAGGCTGTGCTGCCCCCATGTTGGGCGAGGGCAGGGGTACCGGAAGGAGGTACCACCGGAGGAGAGGCATGAGCACATGAAGGGGAGGGAAACAGGCGGAAAAGGCTGTGCTGCCGCCATGTTGGGCGAGGCTAGGATTACCGGAAGGAGGTGCCAGCGGAGGAGAGGCATGAGCACAGGAAGGGGAGGGGAAAGGGCGGAAGAGGCGCTGCGACGTTGGGCCAGCAGAGACGTGCTTGCCCTCTCTCTTTCTCCAGCCCACTCTCTCTCAACCCCGCTCTCCCCAGGGGGCAGCTTCGTCCTCAGCTGCCTTTCTCCCCCAGTGGCCTTCCTCTTGTGCCCCTTGGCGGAGGGATGGTGCGGGTGGGCCGCGGAAGTTTATATACAAGAATATACATACCTAGATATAGGTGTCCGTTTGTAAATAGATACAAATAAAATGGATATATGTATATGTGTGTGTGTGTGTATATGCAGTGCTTCTTTTCTAAAAAAAAAAAAATGGGGGTACTCTCATTTTGACTCAAGAAAATCAACATTTTATAGTTCAAACCGGGAAAAATACAGTAAATGGACAAAAGTACATTCACAAAATGTTTTAGGAGTATGCATTCCCCTGCGTCCCCCCCAGAAAAAAGCACTGTATATGTTCTGCCAAGGGCAGGATTATTTCTGGATCTGGAGCCAATAAGCACGCCAGTGGATGAAGAATAAGCAATGCTTTATTTGCATAAGGTTAACAGATAGCAGCAGGCATACAAAACACAAATTATAGCATATCAGGAAGGATCCCCAAAGCAGCATAGCTCTGGATGACTTGATCCTGTCTCCCGGTTGCATCCAACAAAGCAGTGAGGGAAAAAGGAGTAGAAATAAGGCTCTAGTTCTCTTTATAACAGTTCGTTCTTCAAAAATATTTTACATGTGTTGTATATGTGTGTGTACCCATGTATGTGTGAGTGAGTTTCTCTCTGTGTGTGTCTTGTGAACTGCCCTATGGGAATGGGAGAATGGGAAGGGACACTGAGGGTCATCCAACCCAATCTTTTTGGCTGGAATCCAAAACCCACAGATGAGGAGTCTCATGGGATGGAGACATCCTCCCATATGTATTCCTCCCACCAGTCCCGGACATTGACACTTCCTTCCCTCCCCATCCAGGCCTGTTCTCTGCTCCCCCCAGCAAGCCACACACACCCCGGCACCCGCAAGGATGGCCAGTTTGCCTGCGATGACAGTGTGTACTGCATCAGCAGAGAGCAAATGTGCGACTTCGAGCCTGACTGCCATGACGGCACAGAGGAGAGCCAGTGTGGTGAGCATCTGCAGGGAATTTGAGGCCTGCCACATGCCTTTGTTAACTTGTGGAACTGGCCGCCACAGGAGACAGGAAAGTGTTTTCTCCTTGTGTATCTTGTCATGCCAGAAATGGGGTGGCCATGTTACATGGAAACCAAATTCCCTGCTGGGTCTGAGCCCACCCAGGGGCAGCACACTGTGCAGCACTAAAACCCAGCACCCTCTGCTTTGAGCATGTCCTGCTTTACAACATCACAGAATGATAGCATTGTAGAGCTGGAGGGCACACCCTGGGTCATCTACCCTGCAGATGGGCGCTGGGAGGCAAGGAACGTCTCCAGATTCCATCAGCCCTTGTCCTTTCCTAGGAGCCAAGCCCCACCAGGTGGGCATGGTGGGGTGGCGCCTTGGAACAAGGTCTGCTTGACAACCACACCTGGAGGGTGAGTGGCGCCTTGCGGCAGGTTGGACTGGATGACCCCCAGGGTTTCCAATCCAGAAGAAGATTCAACTGGAACACATTTCTTCCTTTCCCCAGGGCACTACATGGTTGCCGACACCAGCACTGGCTCTCTGGCAGCAGGTCAAGCAGTGGCACTGTGGATGGGGATATACCCACTTGGGGGCACCCACTGCATCGGCTTCTGGTACTACCTGAGCAGCGGAGACTCCAGTAAAAGCTCAGGGTGGGCTGGATGGCCCACAGAGTTCCCTCTTGCCTCCAAGCTAGAGGACCCCAGTGAAACGATGCCCTGCTTTCCCTCACCAGGCTCTCTGCATGTTTGCGTGGAGAAAGAGGGTGAGCGGCAGGCTGAGGTGCCAGTGGCAGGTTCGAGGCAGGGCGGGAGGTGGCACTACAGGAATTTCACTGTGGAGGTCAGTGGCAAGTGTTGGGTGAGCATCAGGGTTCGGACAACAGTACCAGGTTCAAGTTTGCAGCATGCTGACACACACACACACGGCGCAGGTGGCAGGGACTGCGCCATCATACATGGCGCTCGACAACCTCAAGGTGACGTCGGGGAGCTGCCTCGGTGCAGGTAAGTCTTGGGAGTTGTAGAGCCATGGAGAGTGTCCACCCCAAGACCAAAGGGTTCCAGGTGCAAAACGGGGACGGAGAATAGACTGCTCTGGCTTGTCCCCACTGCTCAGACTTGTGCGATTTTGAATCTGGCACCTGAGGCTGGAGGATGCCCCACGGCGATTGGTGGAGCCGGGATTGGGCTGAGTTGGGTGCCGAAGGTGGGGCTCACACAAGGCACCCCTAAGTGTCCGGGTCAGGAGGGATGACCATTGAGTGCCTCCAGCTCACAACCCTGCATGGTGGGCTGAGGGGATGGGAATGAATCATCCCAATAACAATTTACTCCCAGCCGGGTGTGAATGGAGCTGATTCAGCCCTCTCTCTCCCGATTAGTATTTTCAATTTTCTAGGGCGCTAGTCTCCGTCCAGGTGGGCGCTGTGCCACCCACCTCACAAGCAAGACTCTTCCGCTACCACTACCAGCTTTCCAGGGAGAAAGTGGCAAGTCAGGGTTTGCTTGGGCCAATGGAACTCCCTGCGAAATGAAGAGAGCCCACCTGACTCTTCTTTTCATCTCTCAGCCGGCACCGAGTTCTGGTTGGGCCTGGCAAGAGGAGAAGCTTCTGGTCGACAGCGGTGGCGAGTTTCAGGCAAACCTCAGAAAGTTTGGTGGCTGTGGGACTGCCTGCCACTGGAGTTGCTATAATAATGAATTTTCCTTATGTTATTCCTGTTAAACTCCTTTTAAAGGTGACAGTGTTTGTCCACTTTTGGGACTGCCTGCCACTGGATGCCCTATAAAGACACAGTGGTGCCCCGCAAGACGAATGCCTCGCAAGACGGAAAACCCGCAAGACGAAAGGGTTTTCCGTTTGCGAGTTGCTTCGCAAGACGAATTTCCCTATGGGCTTGCTTTGCAAGAAGAAAGCCCATAGGGAAATCTCCGGGTACCTCTTTTAAATGCTGGCGGTGGGGAGCAAAGCCTTACCCCCCCTCCGGGCTTCAGAAGAGGTCCAGAAAGGCCGGCGGGGGCCGAAAGGCTTTGCTCCCCACCGCCAGCATTTTAAAAGCAGTCCGGGATAGCAGGGAAGCGCTGTTTCTCCGCTATCCCGGACGGCTTTTAAAGGCAGGCGGGGGGGGGGAGCAAAGACTTTTGTCCCCCCTGCCTGCCTTCCCGGGGGCTTTTAAATCGCCCCAGGACAGCGGAAAAGTCCTGCGCTGTCCCGGAGCGATTTTAAAATGCTGGCGGCCCACCTTCAAAAGCCGTCCGGGATAGCGGAGAAACACGCTGCGTTTCTCCACTCTCCCGGGAAGACAGGCAGGGGGGAGCAAAGACTTTCGCCCCCCGCCGGCCTTCAGAAGAGGTCCTAGGGTTTTTTAAAATGCTGGCGGGAGGCAGCGAAGGGTTCGCTGCCGCCCGCCAACATTTTAAGATCGCCCCGGACAGCGGAGAAGTCCTCCGCTGTCCCGGTTTTTTTTTTAAATGCTGGGGGTGGGAAGAAAAGCCCTTGTCCCCCCCCCCAGCCTTCAGAAGAGGTTGGGAGACAGACTGTCCCCGGACCTGCTCTGAAGGCGGTTTCCATAGGAACGCATTTGTCAGGGGCTCAGGAGCAGAGGCACAGGGAAGAGGGGAAATGGAGAGCGAGGGGGAGGAATCCGAGGGGAGCGTAGGAGGGGACAGTGGTCCGAGGGATTCCATGAGCCTCTCCAGCGAATCGGAAGATTCACAAAAGGGAGCGCCAGTGGCCAGGGGCAGGGGGTTCCCAAGGGGAACGCCCCAGGAGCAATGGGGCAGCAGGGACTCCCAGAGCAGTAGTTGGAAATCAGGACCAGCTTCCCCACCAGAGCAGAGTGGGGGGGAAGATTCCCAGGTATCGGGGCCAGTGCTTTCCCCACCAGGGAGAGGAGACGAGGCAGAGCTGACCACGCCTCCATCGGAGAGTCAGGCAACGGAGGGGAGGTCAGATCCGGCCAGTGTCACGGAAGAGGGAAGCAGTGATAGAAGCAGTGTATCGGTTAGGAGAAAGGTCACTGGGTTGGCGCGAGAAACAAGTTCAAATGTACAGGAGCGCAGGACAGCAGAGAACGAGGATTGGGAACCGGGTCCTAAAGCCCGCAGGAGGCAGGGGGAGGAGCTGAGCGACTCAGCGTCGGAGGAGTCCAGAAAGGGCAATGCCCCAGCGGGCAGGAGGACCCAGGGGAGGAGAGAACAGCGCAAAAGGTGGAGCAGGGCTAGGATCTTAAACTGGTGCGGAAGGGGAGGTGACTCAGACGGGACTTCGCCGATCTAAGGTCTAAGACGTAGGGCTGCACGCTCTGGCGTTGAAATGGAAACTAAACTTCAATAAAGACTTTTGTACATTACATCAACCTGGCGTTGGTCCTCTGTGAGCTGGGACCTAGAGGCAGCTCTGACAGCATTGATTGATTTTCGATGCATTCCTATGGGAAACCGTGCTTCGCAAGAAGAAAAAACTTGCGGAACGAATTAATTTCGTCTTCCGAGGCACCACTGTATGGGGCTTTTCAGCATGAAAAAGAAATCCCAATGACCCCTTTGGGACTCCTTGCTACAGTGTCGGGGGGCTTTGGAACTCCCTGCCACTTTGGAATGCCTCTCTGGCAGGTGGTGGATTTGAATTCCTCCCTGGCAGGAATGCAGACTTGAAGCTGCTAGTCTGAACCCGTGTCTTATTTTTGGGTGAATTTGCATTCTAACCCCAAAAACACCAATTTGAAATAAGCCCAATCAGAGCTTTATCATCTTCTTTTTATGTAAATGGAAACCCAAAACACCTTTGTGCTTTTGTTGGGGGTGATTCTGGTGCACACCCAAAAAACACCATGCGAATTGAAATTAGCCCAATCAAAGCTTATTTGTCGTCTTTCTACGCATATGGGAGCGAAAAGACGGTGTTGTGTTATTTTGGTCCCATTCCACACACTGTGCGATTTCTGCGTCAATGTGCACGACTTGAAATAAGCTGTCAGAGCTGCCTCTAGGTCCCAGCTCACAGAGGACCAGCGCCCGGTTGATGTAATGTACAAAAGTCTTTATTGAAGTTTAGTTTCCATTTCAAACCCCAGAGCGTGCAGCCCTACGTCTTGACTCTAGATCGGCGAAGTCCCCTCTGAGTCACTATCCCTTCCGCACCAGTTTAAGATCTTAGCCCGGCTTCAACTCCTGCGCTGTTCCTTCCTCCTCTGGGTCCTTCTGCCCCCTGGGGTTTCCTCCTTCCTGGACTCTTCTGACGCTGACCCCCCTGAGTCTTGCCCTTCCTTCCGGCGGGCTTTAGGACCTGGCTTCCTATCCGGGCTACCTGCTGTGCCGCTCGCCTGTACATTTGAACTTGGCGCGCGCGCCCAGCCTGTGACTTTCCTCTTGACCGTTTCCCCGCTCTCCGATGGAGGCGTGGTCAATCCTGACTCATTTCCTCTCTCTGGTGGTGAGAACACTGGTCCCGATGCCTGGGACTCCTCCCCCCCACTGCGCTCTGGTGGGGAAGCTGGTCCTGATTTCCAACTGCTGCTCAGGGAGTCCCCGCTGGCCCCTTCCTTCTGGGGTTTCCCCCTTGGCAGCCCCCTTGCCCTGGCCATCGGCGCTCCTTTCTGTGAATCTTCCGATTCGCTGGAGAGACTCGTGGAATCTCTCTGACCACTGTCACTGCCAACACACCTCTCGGATTCCTCCTCACTCTCCATTTGCTCCATCTCCTGTGTCTCTGCTCCTGAACCCCTGACATAAGCGAAATCCAAGATTCTTCTTTCTATGTAGCTGGAACCCAAAACAACCTGTTTGGCTTTGTTTAGGCGCACTACACTCCACTTTGCTATTTGTAGGTGAATGAACACCGAAAGAGCAATCCAGGCTTATTCGTCCTTTTCTATTGAGATGGAACCAAAACAACTATGCTTGATTTGGGCTGATAACAAACGTGTCACTGCGATTTTTGGGTGAATGTGCATTCTAAAACACCCAAAAACACCAATTTAAAATAAGCCCAATCAGAGCTTTTTCATCTTTTTTTGTAGATGGAACCCAAAGTACCATTTTTCTTTGGATGGGGGTGATTCTGGTGCTCAACCAAAAAAACACCATGCAAATCGAAATAAGCCCAATCAAAGCTTATTTGTCGTCTTTCTATGCATATGGAAGCGAAAAGACGTGTTATTTTGGTCCCATTACACACACTTTGCGATTTCTGCGTCAATGTGCATTAACACCTGTCAGAGTTGCCTCCAGGTCCCAGCTCACAGAGGAACAACGCTACTCAGTAATAACGTGTAAAAGTCTTTATTGAAGATTAGTTTCCATTTCCAAACCGCAGCGTGCAACTCTACGTCTTAGGACTTAGACCGGCGAGTCTCCGCCTCTTAGACACCAGTTTAAGACTCTAGCCTTACTCCACCTCTTCCGTTGTTCTTTCCTCCTCTGGGTCCTTCTGCCCCCTGGGGTTTCCTCCTTTCTGGACTCTTCTGACGCTGACCCCCCTGAGTCTTGCCCCTCCTTCCGGCGGGCTTTAGGACCTGGCTCCCTATCCGGGCTACCTGCTGTGCCGCTCGCCTGTACATTTGAACTTGGTGCGCGTGCCCAGGAGGCGTGGTCAATCCTGACTCATCTCCTCTCGCTGGTAGTGAGAACACTGGTCCCGATTCCTGGGACTCCTCCCCCCCACTGCGCTCTGGTGGGGAAGCTGGTCCTGATTTCCAACTGCTGCTCTGGGAGTCCCCGCTGGCCCCTTCCTTCTGGGGTTTCCCCCTTGGCACCCCCCTTGCCCTGGCCATCGGCGCTCCCTTCTGTGAATCTTCCGATTCGCTGGAGAGGCTCGTGGAATCCCTCTCCCCTCGGATTCCTCCTCCTCGCTCTCCATTTCCTCCCTCTCCAGTGCCTCTGCTCCTGAGCCCCTGACATCCATCCCCCCTCGAAGCCCCCCCTTCCCCCCTCCCCCTCTTCAGGTGCGGGTTCTGGGTGCTCCAGTGTTGTGGGGGTGAGTGCAGGATACAGTTCGTCCCCCGTGGCGTGCAGCCAGCGGGATAAGTCCGGGAAGTCCTCCATGGTCTCGTCGATGGCGATCTCCTCTACGTCCATCTCCTGGGCGGTGTGTTCGAACCCGGGATCTTCCCCCAACTCGCCCATGACCCCCTCTTCCCCTGTCGCCTGGGGTGATGCTGCGTGTAGTGGCCCTCTCGGCAGTTCTCTGCGCCACCCCACGTCCGGTTGATCCTCCCACCAATAAGATCCGCCTGTGCCAAACCCTGAGAGTGATCCCTCTGGGGAGCTAGTCTCCGGCGCCGTCTCCTCAGCTGAAGAGAAACCCTGGAAAGTGCTGGCTGAGAGTGTGGGTGTGAAAAGATATTAATCGAAATAATCTGCTGGCATGGGCCTGTGTGGGAAAAGTGCGTGGAACTCGTCTTTGAGGTAGTGCTCCTCCACCGCATAGTACGGTACCCAGCTGTTGGCGCTGGCCGGGGTACCTTCCCTGGCGAGGAGATATTCAACCCCTTCTTCCCCCCATCTCGAGTCCAAAATCTCCGTGACCTCGTTGAGCGGCTCCGCCCTCGGCGAGCCCCCCTCCGTGGGTGCGTCTCTGAGCGGGCTAGGAGCTGTCCCTGGCTCCTGGAACCTGTGAGGTGCCCTGTAGGGCGTAAGCACCGATCTATGAAAGACCGGGTGCATTCTGGATCCCTCCGGGAGTGTTAACCTGAAAGCCACTGGGTTGATCTGTGCCTGGACTTGGTAAGGGCCTAGCTGTTTGTGTCCGAGCTTCTTCTTAGCTAACGACCTAGCCGGCACTGCCTGGGCTGCTAACCAGACCCAGTCCCCCACCCGGATGTCCTCCCCAACTCTCCTGTGTCGGTCTGCCTGCACTTTGTAAGCGTGTTTTGCTAGCTCTAACTGCCTTCGGAGCTGCTCGTGGACCTCCTGTAACTCCGCTGCCAAGGCCTCTGCTCTCTGCGGCTCCCCCTCCCTCACTTTCTCTAAACCCAGGAAGGTTCTGGGATGCCGCCCATTGTTGGCGAAAAACGGTGTCACCCCCGTGGACACGTGCTTCGTGTTGTTGTAGGCAAACTCGGCCAGCGGTAGGTAGTCCACCCAGGTCGATGGCTGCTGGTTCGCGTAGCATCTCAGGTACTGCTGCATGATGGCGTTGACCCTTTCCGCTTGTCCGTTGGTCTGCGGGTGTCTCGCTGACGCTAGGTTGACCTTGACGTTCAGGATGCCCATCAGCTTCTGCCAGAAGTTGGAGATGAACTGGCGCCCCCGGTCGGATAGGATAGACCGTGGTAGGCCGTGCACCTTGAACACGTGGTCTATGAACAGCTTGGCGGTCTGCTCCGCCGTGGCCACCTTCGCGCAAGGAATGAAGTGGGCCATCTTGGTGAACAAGTCTACTACCACGAGTACTGCTGTCTTGCCCCTCGAGCTGGGCAGATCAGTGACAAAGTCCAGAGCCACCCTCTCCCACGGTTCGAACGGTGTCTGTAGCGGTTCCAACAGTCCCGCCGGCGGCCTGTGTACTGGCTTGGCCCTTTGGCAGGTGTCGCACCTATTGACGTAATCCGCGACTTCCCCCCGCATCTTGGGCCACCAAAAGTCTCTGGCTACTAATTCCACCGTCTTCTCTTTGCCGAAGTGCCCAGCACTGGGCGCGTCGTGTAACTGCTGCAGGACCCTCGCTCGGAGGCCGTCTCCCGGCACGTAGAGGGCCCCTTTGCGGATGAGCAGTCCGTCGCGTATCTGGAACTCGTCGTCCCTCGCCGTGCCGCTGCGCACCTCCTCCATCTTGGCTCGAGCGAAGGAGTCCGTCTGCAGCGTGCGACGTACCGCGTCCAGGTCCACCGTGGCTGAGGCGCATGCCCACGCTTCCGGTGCGAAAATGTGCTTGGCCGCCGCCGGTGCCTCTTCCTCGAGATTCTGCGGTTTCCTGGATAGCGCATCCGCCATGATGTTGTTGTCTCCCGGGATGTATTCTATCCTGAAGTCGAAATCTGCAAAGAACTCCGCCCAGCGGATGTGTCTCTGGTTCAGGAACCTCGCCGTGCGCCAGTACTCCAAGTTCTTATGGTCCGTGCGGACCTGCACCGTGTGTTTGGCTCCGATGAGGAAGTGCCGCCACGCCTTGAAGGCTGCATGAATGGCCAGCAACTCTCTGTCCCAGATGGTGTAGTTCTGCTCCGACTTGCTGAGTTTCCTGGAGTAGAAAGCGCATAGCCTCCAGTCCCCCTGGTGGTCTCGCTGCAACAGGACCGCCCCCACGGCTCTGTCTGAGGCGTCCGTCTCAACCCTCATGGGTCTGCTGGGGTTCACATGTAGTAGTTGTTCTTCGGACGCGAAGAGACGCTTGAGCTTCTGGAAGGACTGCTCCCCCTGCTCAGTCCAGATGAACTTCTTCTTCTTGGAACTGAGGGTGTCGGTGATGGCTGCCGTCTGCATAGCGAAACCCTTGATGAACTTGCGATAAAAGTTGGCAAAGCCGACAAACCTCTGGACCTCCTTCCGATTGCGCGGGCTTTTCCAGTCCAGCACCGAATGGACCTTGGCGCTGTCCATGGCGAGCCCCTTGTCGGACAGCTTGTAGCCCAGGAAATCCACCTCCGTCCTGTCGAACTGGCACTTCTCCAGCTTGGCGTAAAGCCTGTGCTCCCTCAGCCGCTGCAGGACTTCCTTGACATCTCTCTCGTGGGCCTCCTGCGACTCCGAGAAGATCAGGATGTCGTCCAGGAAGCAGACGCACTTCTTGTAGAGGAGACCCGCTAAGACGTGGTGCATGAAGGCTTGAAAACAGTGGGAACCATTTTGTAATCCAAAAGGCATAACTCTATATTCATAGGTGCCTAGCGGCATAAACATGGCCGTCTTCCACTCGTCGCCCTCCCGGACGCGTATGAGATTCTACGCCCCGCGTAGATCCAACTTGGTAAAGATGCGACCCTTCCTCACCGTCGCCAGCAGGTCATCGATCTTGGGCATGGGGAAGGCTGAGGGCTTGGTCTTCGAATTCAAAATTCTATAATCAACTACCAGCCTCTTCTGGGGCGTGTCCCGCTTCTTCACAAAAAACACGGGACTGCCCCCTACTGCCTTGGATTCTCAGATGAATCCCCGCTTCAAGTTGTGATCTATGAACTCCCTGAGTTCCTGCAGTTCATCCTCAGACATGGAATACAGTTTCCCCGTCGGCAGCGTCGCCCCCGGCAGGAGGTCAATCTTGCAGTCGTAGGGTCTGTGGGGAGGCAGCTTGTCCGCTTCCTTCTCGCAGAAGACCTCCAAAAACTCTTTGTACTTGTTGGGTACTGCTTGCAACATGCCTAAGTGTCAGGGAACTGCCATCGGAAAGACAGGAGGTGGAGAGGCTCTCAGAAGGCAGGAGAGAGTCAGCAGCGGAGGAAGGCACCAGTAGGGGGAGATTGGGAAGTCTTAAGGAGAGAGAGACGGAGGCATGGCTCAGGGACTCTTCCAGCAGTAACAGCGGAGGAGTTTCAGATCCTCCCATAAGCACCCCCACTCCTCGCCGGAAACTGTCGCGCCGAGAATCCAGACGACGCGTTTCCGTCAAGGAACTTTTATGTTGGAATAAATTCCGTAGACGCCCACTGTCGGATTCTACCAGCAACTGACGGAGCCATGCTTTGGGGGCTCCGTTAGAGACAGAGGTTGGCTGGCTAGCCAAAACCCGGAGGGATCAAGCTTTACGCACAAGCAGCTCATTATCCCATCACAGCAATCCGACAGTCTCTGAAAGCAGCTTGTGCAAGCAGAGGCATCATGAGCAACCCAGCCGGAACCGGAGGAGCAGGAGCTGGAGCTGGAGCGGGTCCAAGCCTGGAAGAAAGGTACAGGGCGTTGGAGGTCCAGCTCGCGCTGCAAACGGCGAGGCTCGAGGAGAGGAGGGCTCAAGATGCGGATAAGGGGAAAACCACCCCACTCGCAAGAAAGGTGCCTGGATTGGTGCAGAAATTTGGGGGGGGATCCCAGGAACTATCAAGCCTTTAGAACCGAGATGCAATATGCTCTCAATCTACAGTTTGATGACTTCCCCGATGAGGATTCTAGAGTGGCGTACGTTATTGGCCATCTAGAGGGAGGGGCGAAGGACTGGGTTAGACCCCTGATGGCAGCCAACAATGAAATCCTAAAGGACACGAGGAAGTTTTTTCGCGCCATGGACCTGATGTTTTCCAGCGAGATTGAGCAGGGAGTGGTACGCAGGCAGTTAATGGTGTGTAAACAGGGGAGCCGATCTGTACGTGAGTACTGGACTGAGTTCACCATGTTGATACATAGACTGGGTTGGGACCTAGCGAGTGAACCTATTCAAATGCTGTTTGAAGAAGGGCTCTCTCCGGCAGTGAAAGATGAACTTTCCCGGGCACCTAGGGCGGAGTCTATGGACCAGCTGACTAAATCTGCGCTGTCCATAGGAGCGCGCCAGGAGGCAAGAGCTTTGGAAACGCGGGAAGGAAAGGGGGAACGTTGGAAGGATTTCCGCATTCCAGAGATTCCGGAGCAGCCTTTCCCGCCAGCAGAGCCGATGGAACTTGGAACAGCGCGCGCGCGCGCAGTTTCAAACACCAGTGAAGGGCGGAAGAAGGAGGGAAAGAGTGCCAAGAAATGTTATCTCTGCCAACAGCCAGGTCACTTTGCCAGAGTCTGTCCGCAAAGAAAGGAATGGCAAGGGATGGCGGGAACTGTTGGGGGGAAGGAGGAAGAAGAAATAAAGGAGCAAGTAAAAGCCAACGCCTGGCTGCCACCATCAGGGCACAGCAGCCAGGCCAGGGAGTAGTGAAAGTGCCCACGCCGGAACCCCCAAGACCAGCGCTTGTGATAGAGGTGTTGCTGGAGCTGCCAAACGGACACCCACTAAAGATAAAAGTGCTATTGGATTCAGGCAGCTCCTGTAATTTCATGAGTAAGGAGTTTGCAGCTGAACACCAGATACAGACTATCCCGTTAAGTAACCCTTTGCAGGTGACCACGATTGATGGGAGGGAACTGTTGGGAGGAGAAGTGAGCCAACAGACTGTACCAATGATAATGAGGGTGGCAAGACACACAGAACTGATAGCGTTTAACGTAGCCACCTTGGGAGGAGCTCCTATTATTTTGGGGATGAGCTGGCTGGCACTACATGATCCGCTAGTAGGCTGGCATCAGAGGGTGGTTTCCTTTGGATCAGCACATTGCCTAGAACACTGCAAGGAGGGAAAGGCTCAGGAAGGGGCCCAGGCCACTCTAGCAGGGATGGAAGTAACGGACAAAGGGAAGGTGCCACGACAATACGCTGACTTGATTGACGTCTTCAGCGAAAAGGAAGCAGATAAACTGCCCCCGCACAGACCTTTTGACTGTCAAATTACCTTACTCCCAGGAGCACAATTGCCAGTGGGCAAGCTGTATGCAATGTCAGACAGTGAGATGCAGGAGTTAAGGGAGTTCATTGACAAGAACCTCAAGCGAGGTTTCATCAGAGAGTCACGAGCGGTGGGGGGCAGCCCAGTGTTCTTTGTAGACAAAAAAAACACGGATAAACCCAGGCTTGTAGTGGATTTCAGGGCCCTAAATGCAGTGTCAGAACCAGTGACTTTCCCCATGCCCAGAATTGATGACATTCTGACACGGGTGAGAAAAGGGAAAATTTTTACCAAGCTGGACCTTAGGGGGGCATATAATTTGATACGTGTGAGAAAGGGGGATGAGTGGAAGACCACTATGTTCACCCCCTTGGGGGCTTTTGAGTACTTAGTTATGCCTTTCGGATTACAAGGGGGCTCGGCCTGTTTTCAATCATTCATGAATCACGTCCTGGGGCCATTGCTCTACAAGAACTGCGTAGCGTTCTTAGATGACGTCCTGGTGTACTCAGAGAATGAGGAGCAGCATGTGCGAGATGTAAGAGAGGTACTGAGCAGACTGCGAGAAAACCAGCTGTGGGTGAAACTGGAGAAGTGTCAGTTTCATACCAGGGAGGTGGAATTCCTGGGGTACCGGTTGTCTGACAAGGGATTGGCCATGGATCCCAGCAAGGTTCAAGCGGTACTGGAATGGAAGACACCAAAGACCAAGAAGGACGTGCAAAGATTCCTGGGCTTCGGAAACTTCTATAGGAAGTTCATCAAAAACTTTGCCCACTTAACGGCGCCCATCACGGATTGTCTTAGCAGCAAGAAGAAATTTGTTTGGACAGAAGAGGCGCAGCGGGCGTTCGAACGATTAAAGAAGGCGTTTGCGTCGGAAGAGCAACTTTTGCACGTGGATCTACAGCAACCAATGAGAGTGGAGACTGACGCGTCAGACCGAGCGGTGGGGGCCGTGCTTCTCCAGCCGGGAAAAGATACGTCAGAATGGAGACCGTGTGCCTTCTTCTCGCGGAAGTTGAACAAATCCGAGAGGAACTACACAGTATACGACCGAGAACTGCTTGCCATTCATGAAGCATTCCGGAGATGGCGGCACTTGCTGATTGGGGCGCAGCACAAGGTTCAAGTCAGAACTGACCACAAAAATCTGGAATACTGGAGAACAGCCCGAGTGCTGAACCAGAGACAAGTGAGATGGGCCCAGGAGTTCTCCAAATTCCATTTTGAAATTCGTTACGTGCCAGGCTCGGAGAACGTAAGGGCGGACGCTCTTTCCAGGAAACCTGAGTACTTAGAGGGGGAGGGAGCGCCTGAGGAAAGGCATATAATCCCTGAGGACCACTGGGTGTGTGGGGCGGCATTAGTGGGGCAGAGGGAACTGATAGTGAGTACTGAGAACGATGAATACGCCCAAGAGAAACTCAGAGAACTCAGGAGGACAGAGGAGAACACAGGGGGGTTTGAAGAAAAGAACGGGGCGTTGTATTACAAAGGGGCACTGTACATACCCGATGGGGAACTGCGGGGCAGAGTACTCAAACAGTTGCACGACAGCCCCACAGCGGGGCACTTCGGACAGCACAAAACCATGTGGTTGGTTACCAGGGAGTTTTGGTGGCCCAAGGTGAGGGAGGACGTACGGGAATATGTCAGGGGGTGCGACAGGTGCCAGCGAGCAAAAGGGGAGAGGCTAGCACCAGCGGGGCTATTAGAACCCTTACCCACACCAGAAAGGCCATGGGAGGCAGTATCCATAGATTTTATGACGGACCTGCCAAAATCCAAAGGCAAGACAGCTGTCATGGTGGTGGTAGATCTATTAACTAAGATGTGTCATTTTATAGCCTGTTCACATGCGGTCACAGCGGAGGAAACCGCCAAGTTGTTTGTAGAGCATATTTTCAGGTTGCATGGCGCCCCCTTGAGGGTGGTCAGCGACAGAGGGAAACAGTTTACTTCCAGGTTCTGGAGGAAGCTCATGAGCTTACTGCACGTGGAGGTCAATTTTTCAACTGCCCGGCACCCAGAAACAAATGGGCAAGCGGAAAGGGCAAACGGGATTTTACAACAATACCTGAGGTGTTATGTAAGTGACCGAGAAAATGATTGGGTAGATAAGTTGGCCCTGGCAGAATTTGCCTACAACAACGCGGAGAATGTGTCCACTGGGATAAGTCCCTTCCTGGCAAACTATGGGTGTCATCCCAGGGCATTTCCAGGAGAAGGAGGGGAGAGGTGGAGTGTACCGGCTGCAGAACACTTTGTTGAAGAGATGGAAGCGATCCACCGGCAACTCCAACTTAACTTAGAGAGGGCCAAGGAAGAATACAAAAGGCAAGCAGACAGAAGCCGAAGGGAAGGTGAAACCATAAGGGTGGGGGACAGGGTGTGGCTATCCACCCAAGGACTGCCATTCAAGGGAAGGTGTAAGAAATTAAGACCCAAACGGCTGGGATCCTTTGAGGTCATACAACAGGTCAATCCGGTGGCATTCAAGCTCAGATTGCCCAACCACATGAAACTGCATCCAGTATTTCACAGGTCTCTACTGTCGCCATACCGAGAGGGGCGAGAGTGGGGGGAACGTGAGGGAGAGGTCACGCAAACACCAGTAATAGAAGAAAGGGAACGCAACCCACATGTGGCAGGAATCATTGATTCCAGGTGGAGAGGGAATCAGGTGGAGTATTTGGTAGAATGGGAAGGGGAAGCGGAGTCGGAAAACACATGGGTTTTAATAGAAACGAGATTTTAATAGAAACGTTTCATCAACGGTTTCCAAGGAAACCTCAGCCCGTGGGAAGGTTTAGGAGGGAACACTTTGGCACAACCGATGAGGAAGAGGAGTTTGAAGGGTTCCCAGAATCAGGGCAGGAAGAGGGAGCAGAATCTGACGAGGAAGAGAACACAGAGAGAAGAGAAGGGGGGCAGTGGAGAGAAGTGTTCGAATCCTCTGATGATGAAGAGGGTTCTTTCCGGGGTTTTCCACCCTCACCGCCAGTAGGAAAGGGGGCGGGAGGGGGTGAAGGCGGCCCTGGAGGGGAGGTGGATGTCAGGGAACTGCCATCGGAAAGACAGGAGGTGGAGAGGCTCTCAGAAGGCAGGAGAGAGTCAGCAGCGGAGGAAGGCACCAGTAGGGGGAGATCGGGAAATCTTAAGGAGAGAGAGACAGAGGCATGGCTCAGGGACTCTTCCAGCAGTAACAGCGGAGGAGTTTCAGATCCTCCCATAAGCACCCCCACTCCTCACCGGAAACTGTCGCGCCGAGAATCCAGACGACGCGTTTCCGTCAAGGAACTTTTATGTTGGAATAAATTCCGTAGACGCCCACTGTCGGATTCTACCAGCGACTGACGGAGCCATGCTTTGGGGGCTCCGTTAGAGACAGAGGTTGGCTGGCTAGCCAAAACCTGGAGGGATCAAGCTTTACGCACAAGCAGCTCATTATCCCATCACACTAAGTTTAGCTGTGGTCCATCCTCGTGCCCCTCATCTTCCTGGTTAGCGAGGATGCAGTGTTCTGCACAGTAGGAGGAGCAGAAGGTCAGTTGACGCTGGTATCATGCTAATGCCGGGCTGTGCCTGTCCAGCCAACTCATGCCCAACACTATGGGCGTGTCCGACAGGTGGGTGACGTTGAAGCTGATGACTTCGCGGTGATTTCCAATTCGCATCACCATTGGCAGTGTTTGCTGCAGCACTTGTCCTCCCAGTAGCTCTCTGCCGTCTACCGTGACAACGTTCAGGGGCATCGTGGCCGGTAGGAGCGCCACGTTATGTTGCTTGAGAAAATCCACTCCTATAAAGTCTGCATTGCTGCCAGAGTCAATGGTAATAGGGACTTCCATGGTGAGCCCATTGGGAAGCTGGAGCGCTGCGGTGAGCTGCACCACTGGTTTGGGTGGGAGGGGGTCTGTGGGCTGTAAGATCCCTGGGGACTGCTTCACTGATACGTCTGGCTGGGCCCCAGTGGCTCCACTTCCAGCCAGACTTCGTCGTTTCCCTGCTGTGGTTCACTCTGCTGAACTGCTTCTGTTACTGTCGATGAGGCTGCAGTGTGCTTGTGAATCCTCTGGGGACACTCTTTTGCCATGTGCTGAGCACTGTCGCAGATGTAACACTTCCTGTTCCCTCTAGGAGGCTTCGTTTTGACTGCTCCCGGCGTTAGGGCTCTGGCTGCTGACTGAGCCTTGGCACCACCTATCTCCATCGGCTCCTCTCCCCCTCCCAGTGGAGGTGTAGATTGAAAAATCTACACTGTGTCTCTGGGAAAGAAAGGAGGGCGGTGCTCTTGCTGGCGTGCGCCCCCAACGCCCTTCTTCCTTGCCCCAGGAACGTTCCTCCAGCCTCACCCCAATCGTCAGCGCTCTCCGGATCACGTCTTTAGTGGTCTGGGGTCGCTCCCCCCTCGCAATTTCGTCTTTCACAGCCCCGTTCAACCCCTCCCAGAACAGGTCCCTCACGGCAGTTGACTCTTTCTCCCACCCCAGCGCGTTGACCAATGCAAAAAAGCGGGAGTGATATTGCCTTACAGTGGCTCTGCCTTGTTTTAGTCCATGAATCTCTTTCCTGGCGATATCTACATCAATCTCTGATAAAAAGCATGCATCCATCGCCTTAAGGAAGGCTTTCGCATCTTGGAGGGCTGGGTCTTTATCTCTGTACAGATTCCGCAGCCACGCTTTAGCGTCTCCGTGGAGATGCGTTAGTATGAAGCCTACTTTCTCCTGCTCATCTCTGAAATCCTTCTCCAGCAATTCTAGGGCGAAAACCACGTCTGCCCTGAAGTTAGGATACTGCTGCGGATTCCCATCGAAATGCGACACAAGGCTGCCTCCTCTCTTCCCCAGCCCAATCCCCTCAGGTCTGGTTCCCGGCGCCCCCTGTTTAGTCCACATTTCCAACCTGATTTCCAGATCCTTGCAGGCAGCAGCGGATTCTTCTTCCCTCTTCTTGGATGCCAGCATTTCCGAGTTAAGTCGTGCCACTGCATTTTGCAGTTCTGTTATTTTTTGTTCGGTAGTCATCTTGTCCTGTCTTCGTGAGCTCGCGAAGCACCAATCTTCGCCCCCCCTCGCTGCGTCCACTCACGTCGCGAGGTTTTATTTTTAAGGAGATGGAGCTTACTGTCAGAGTTTGCCTCCAGGTCCCAGCACACAGAGGACCAACGCTACTCAGTAATAACGTGTAAAAGTCTTTATTGAAGATTAGTTTCCATTTCCAAACCGCAGCGTGCAACTCTACGTCTTAGGACTTAGACCGGCGAAGCTCCATCTGAGTCTCCGCCTCCTAGACACCAGTTTAAGACTCTAGCCTTACTCCACCTCTTCCGTTGTTCTTTCCTCCTCTGGGTCTTTTTTTTTTCATGCGTAATTTTTATTAGTTTACATAAATCAAAATACAAGACAGACTATAATATTCCACTTAATATCACACATATTTTAAAAGTGACTTCCTTCAACCTTTCCACAAATCATCCGTATTAATAAAGGCAAATAATTCCGAATTTCTTATTTTGTAGTGCCGTTAATCATTCTAGTTCATCTGTTTTCCTTTAGACATTACCCTTTGCTTCTTACAGAGCTCCCTTAAAACCCACTAGTGTTATCTGTCCATCGCTTAAGTTTTCCAGATATTTCGTAAAACTTTCCCAATCTTTTACAAACCTCTGGTCTTTTATATATCTGATTTTCCCTGTCATCTTATCCATCTCCACATAATCTAGTAATTTTGATCTCCAATCCTCAATTGTCGGCAAACCCTCTAATTTCCAATTTTTAGCTAACAGGACCCTTGCTGCCATTGTTGCGTACTGAAACAGCTTGTAGTCTTTCCTTTTTATCTCCCTTCCTACCAATCCCAGCAGGAATGCCTCAGGTTTTTTAACAAAAGTATAGCTTAAAATTTTCTTCATTTCATTATACACACTCTCCCAGAACCCTTTAACCTTTTGGCATTCCCACCACATATGGTAGAAGGTCCCCTCTCTTTCCTTGCACTTCCAGCATTTATTACAGGATCCGTACATTCTGGCTAATTTAACGGGAGTCATATACCAACGGTAGAACATTTTCATTAGATTCTCCTTAAGTGTCACACAAGCCGTAAACTTAAGATGTTGTTTCCATAGTTTTTCCCATTCTTCGAAGTAGATGTTACGGCCAAAGTCTTTGGCCCAGTGTGTCATTACCGACTTGACTTCCTCATCAATTAGATTCCAGTCCAGTAACTGATTGTACATTTTAGGCAAAGTTTTTATATTATTTTCCAGGATCTCAATTTGGAATCTAGAGTTTTTATCAGCATATCCTTTATCTTTGATATCTTTCCTAAACATGTCATTTATCTGGAAGTAATGTAGCCAATCATAAACTTGGTTCTTGACCTGCTCGTACGGCCTCATTTTCCACTTTCCTTCCTCTTTCATGAACAGTTGTTCATATGTGGCCCAATTGGCCCTCATATTGGTCTTTTTAACGGACATAGCCTCTAATGGTGACAGCCAGTGGGGTGTTTTAGGTTCTAGCACGTCTTTATACCTTTCCCATACCTCAATCAGTGGGCCCCTAAATATGTGATTTCCAAATTCCTTATGCGTTCTCCTCCGCCCATGCCACAAGTAGGCGTGCCACCCAAATCGATTGTCGTGGCCCTCTAAGTCCAACACTTCTCTGTCCTCCAGATTGATCCATGTCTTTACCCAGCATAGGCATGATGCCTCGTAATATAATTTCAGATCTGGCAGGGCGAAGCCTCCCCTTTCCTTCACATCCGTCAACAATTTAAATTTTATTCTGGGCTTCTTCCCCTGCCAGATAAATTTTGAGATCTCCCTATGCCAGACTTTAAATATCCTTGTACCTTTGATCACTGGGATATTTTGGAAGAGAAATAATATTCTTGGAAGTACGGACATTTTAATTGTGGCTATTCTACCCCAAAATGACAATCTGAGCCTGCCCCACATTTCTATATCTTTCTTAATTCCTTTCCATACTATTTCATAATTATTTTTAAATAAATCTATATTTTTTGGCGTTACCCATACTCCTAGATATTTCACCCAAAAATCTCAGAGTGAAATGTTTCTTAACAGCCGTAATCAAGCATAGGTGTTTTGGTTCCATGTCAATAGAAAGCAGACGAAAAAGTTTGGATTGTTCTTTCCATGTTCTTTCCACCCACAGATAGCAAAGCGAAGTGTAATGAGCCTAAACCTCCCCAAACAGGTTGTTTTGCGTTCCAGCTACATAGAAAGAAGAATTTTGGATTTCGCTTATGTCAGGGGCTCAGGAGCAGAGGCACAGGTGAGGGAGGAAATGGAGAGCGAGGAGGAGGAATCCGAGGGGGGTGTAGGCAGTGACAGTGGTCAGAGGGATTCCACGAGCCTCTCCAGCGAATCGGAAGATTCACAGAAGGGAGCGCCGATGGCCAGGGCGAGGGGGGTGCCAAGGGGGAAACCCCAGAAGGAAGGGGCCAGCGGGGACTCCCTGAGCAGCAGTTGGAAATCAGGACCAGCTTCCCCACCAGAGCGCAGTAGGGGGGAGGAGTCCCAGGAGTCGGGACCAGTGTTCTCACCACCAGCGAGAGGAGATGAGTCAGGATTGACCACGCCTACATCGGAGAGCGGGGAAACGGTCAGGAGGAAGGTTACCGGCTGGGCGCGGGCGCCAAGTTCAAATGTACAGGCGAGTGGCACAGCAGGTAGCCCGGATAGGGAGCCAGGTCCTAAAGCCCGCCGGAAGGAGGGGCAAGACTCAGGGGGGTCAGCGTCAGAAGAGTCCAGGAAGGAGGAAACCCCAGGGGGCAGAAGGACCCAGAGGAGGAAGGAACAGCGCAGGAGGTGGAGCCGGGCTAGGATCTTAAACTGGTGCGGAAGGGATAGTGACTCAGAGGGGACTTCGCCGATCTAGAGTCAAGACGTAGGGCTGCACGCTCTGGGGTTTGAAATGGAAACTAAACTTCAATAAAGACTTTTGTACATTACATCAACCGGGCGTTGGTCCTCTGTGAGCTGGGACCTAGAGGCAGCTCTGACGGGCTTATTTCAAGTCGTGCACATTGACGCAGAAATCGCACAGTGTGTGGAATGGGACCAAAATAACACAACACCGTCTTTTCGCTCCCATATGCGTAGAAAGATGACAAATAAGCTTTGATTGGGCTAATTTCAATTCGCATGGTGTTTTTTGGGTGTGCACCAGAATCACCCCCAACAAAAGCACAAAGGTGTTTTGGGTTTCCATTTACATAAAAAGAAGATGATAAAGCTCTGATTGGGCTTATTTCAAATTGGTGTTTTTGGGGTTAGAATGCAAATTCACCCAAAAATAAGACACGGGTTCAGACTAGCAGCTTTAAGTCTGCATTCCTGCCAGGGAGGAATTCAAATCCACCACCTGCTGAATGCCTCGCCCAGAGAGGCATTCCAAAGTGGCAGGGAGTTCCAAAGCCCCCCGACACTGTAGCAAGGAGTCCCAAAGGGGTCATTGGGATTTCTTTTTCATGCTGAAAAGCCCCATACAGTGGTGCCTCGGAAGACGAAATTAATTCGTTCCGCAAGTTTTTTCTTCTTGCGAGTTTTTCGTCTTGCGAAGCACGGTTTCCCATAGGAATGCATCGAAAATCAATCAATGCTGTCAGAGCTGCCTCTAGGTCCCAGCTCACAGAGGACCAACGCCAGGTTGATGTAATGTACAAAAGTCTTTATTGAAGTTTAGTTTCCATTTCAACGCCAGAGCGTGCAGCCCTACGTCTTAGACCTTAGATCGGCGAAGTCCCATCTGAGTCACCTCCCCTTCCGCACCAGTTTAAGATCCTAGCCCTGCTCCACCTTTTGCGCTGTTCTCTCCTCCCCTGGGTCCTCCTGCCCGCTGGGGCATTGCCCTTTCTGGACTCCTCCGACGCTGAGTCGCTCAGCTCCTCCCCCTGCCTCCTGCGGGCTTTAGGACCCGGTTCCCAATCCTCGTTCTCTGCTGTCCCGCGCTCCTGTACATTTGAACTTGTTTCTCGCGCCAACCCAGTGACCTTTCTCCTAACCGATACACTGCTTCTATCACTGCTTCCCTCTTCCGTGACACTGGCCGGATCTGACCTCCCCTCCGTTGCCTGACTCTCCGATGGAGGCGTGGTCAGCTCTGCCTCGTCTCCTCTCCCTGGTGGGGAAAGCACTGGCCCCGATACCTGGGAATCTTCCCCCCCACTCTGCTCTGGTGGGGAAGCTGGTCCTGATTTCCAACTACTGCTCTGGGAGTCCCTGCTGCCCCCTTGCTCCTGGGGCGTTCCCCTTGGGAACCCCCTGCCCCTGGCCACTGGCGCTCCCTTTTGTGAATCTTCCGATTCGCTGGAGAGGCTCATGGAATCCCTCGGACCACTGTCCCCTCCTACGCTCCCCTCGGATTCCTCCCCCTCGCTCTCCATTTCCCCTCTTCCCTGTGCCTCTGCTCCTGAGCCCCTGACAAATGCGTTCCTATGGAAACCGCCTTCAGAGCAGGTCCGGGGACAGTCTGTCCCCCAACCTCTTCTGAAGGCTGGGGGGGGGACAAGGGCTTTTCTTCCCACCCCCAGCATTTAAAAAAAAACCCGGGACAGCGGAGGACTTCTCCGCTGTCCGGGGCGATCTTAAAATGTTGGCGGGCGGCAGCGAACCCTTCGCTGCCTCCCGCCAGCATTTTAAAAAACCCCAGGACCTCTTCTGAAGGCCGGCAGGGGGCGAAAGTCTTTGCTCCCCCCCTGCCTGTCTTCCCGGGAGAGTGGAGAAATGCAGCGTGTTTCTCCGCTATCCCGGACGGCTTTTGAAGGCAGGCGGGGGGAGCAAAGACTTTCGCCCCCCGCCAGCCTTCAGAAGCGGTCCAGGACCTCTTCTGAAGGCTGGCGGGGGGCAAAAGTCTTTGTCCCCCCTGCCTGCCTTCCCGGGGGCTTTTTAATCGCCCCGGGACAGCGGAGAAGTCCTCCGCTGTCCCGGGGTTTTTTAAAATGCTGGCGGGCGGTGGGCCGCCAGCATTTTAAAATCGCTCCGGGACAGCGGAGGACTTTTCCGCTGCCCTGGGGCGATTTAAAAGCCCCCGGGAAGGCAGGCAGGGGGGACAAAAGTCTTTGCTCCCCCCCCCCGCCTGCCTTCAAAAGCCGTCCGGGATAGCGGAGAAACAGCGCTTCCCTGCTATCCCGGACTGCTTTTAAAATGCTGGCGGTGGGGAGCAAAGCCTTTCGGCCCCCGCCGGCCTTTCTGGACCTCTTCTGAAGCCCGGAGGGGGGGTAAGGCTTTGCTCCCCACCGCCAGCATTTAAAAGAGGTACCCGGAGATTTCCCTATGGGCTTTCTTCTTGCAAAGCAAGCCCATAGGGAAATTCGTCTTGCGAAGCAACTCGCAAACGGAAAACCCTTTCGTCTTGCGGGTTTTCCGTCTTGCGAGGCATTCGTCTTGCGGGGCACCACTGTGTCTTTATAGGGCATCCAGTGGCAGGCAGTCCCAAAAGTGGACAAACACTGTCACCTTTAAAAGGAGTTTAACAGGAATAACATAAGGAAAATTCATTATTATAGCAACTCCAGTGGCAGGCAGTCCCACAGCCACCAAACTTTCTGAGGTTTGCCTGAAACTCGCCACCGCTGTCGACCAGAAGCTTCTCCTCTTGCCAGGCCCAACCAGAACTCAGTGCCGGCTGAGAGATGAAAAGAAGAGTCAGGTGGGCTGTAGTAAAGTTAGAATTATTTAGAAAATTATTCTTTGGTCAAGCAAAAGGGAGTGAGGCCTTGTGGGAGTTTCACCAGCCACAAGGGCCCTGGGAAAGAAGTTGTGTATCTTTAAAACCCTAGACTAGCTGACTCCTCAGCTGAAAGGTTTATTAGAACCAAGGAAGTCTTGATTTAATGAAAAGAACTAACACCTGAGTTCGATGGTGTAAACCCCCCCCCCCCCCGATGATGCTATCTGTCCTTGAATTGCTTGGGAATGTGTTTCTGGCTAATTTCCACGGAAGGGAGGAAGCCCTTTGCTTTAAAGTTTAAATTCCAAATTGGCCCAGCTGTCAAGAGGTAAATTGATTGACTAGCAAGCCGGTCATTGGCGCATTCAAAAATAATTTGAGTCTTATGATTGGCTTGAAAGTTACGACGCCAAGTGCGAATTGTGAATAAAAGATCAAGGAATTGTCTTGCTCTTTGCTCTCTGCCTTGCTATGCAAATCGCCGAGATGCCCGGCTCTATTGTTCCAACTTAATAGCCGTCGTTCGTCCTTTTGAAATGGAGCTCTTCGAAAGTCTTCAACTTGCAGATTCCTAAAGAACTTCAGCTATCCTATCTTGTGTTAGAGTTGTGAGTATGTAGAGTTAGTTACACTATGTATCTTTGTTATTTTTTTTATCTGTAACGTCCAAAAGAGTGCCTGCTATTCTAGCATGTTTCTTATGCTATTTTAAAATAAACTTTTTTAGAATGAAACTGTTTTAGTTTGCGTGCCTTTCCGGAGGGAATAGCTAAGTCCTAGCCTTACGCTTGGTTACGCTCTACCGTACAACTTCTGCCTCCAAGTCTGTGGATGCAGCTTGTGGAGTGGGGGACGGCCAGGATAACGGGTCACAGCCTTCTCCCTGGGTTGTGATTCTGGGTCCCCTGGACAAGAGGGAGTGGTGGCAGCCCTACCGGGTCGTGTTTGTTCTGTTTTGCAAAAAGTAATACGTCTGCCAACCTTGCCCTGGGCGTCCTAGCCTGGCCAGAGAGCAGAGGCAGGAGAAGGGAGGGGCAAGAGGTTGGGGACGACATTACTACATGGGCTCTTTTCCTTTGGCAGGGAGTTCCATTGGCCCAAGCAAACCCTGACTTGCCACTTTCTCCCTGGAAAGCTGGTAGTGGTAGCGGAAGAGTCTTGCTTGTGAGGTGGGTGGCACAGCGCCCACCTGGACGGAGACTAGCGCCCTAGAAAATTGAAAATACTAATCGGGAGAGAGAGGGCTGAATCAGCTCCATTCACACCCGGCTGGGAGTAAATTGTTATTGGGATGATTCATTCCCATCCCCTCAGCCCACCATGCAGGGTTGTGAGCTGGAGGCACTCAATGGTCATCCCTCCTGACCCGGACACTTAGGGGTGCCTTGTGTGAGCCCCACCTTCGGCACCCAACTCAGCCCAATCCCGGCTCCACCAATCGCCGTGGGGCATCCTCCAGCCTCAGGTGCCAGATTCAAAATCGCACAAGTCTGAGCGGTGGGGACAAGCCAGAGCAGTCTATTCTCCGTCCCCGTTTTGCACCTGGAACCCTTTGGTCTTGGGGTGGACACTCTCCATGGCTCTACAACTCCCAAGACTTACCTGCACCGAGGCAGCTCCCCGACGTCACCTTGAGGTTGTCGAGCGCCATGTATGATGGCGCAGTCCCTGCCACCTGCGCCGTGTGTGTGTGTGTCAGCATGCTGCAAACTTGAACCTGGTACTGTTGTCCGAACCCTGATGCTCACCCAACACTTGCCACTGACCTCCACAGTGAAATTCCTGTAGTGCCACCTCCCGCCCTGCCTCGAACCTGCCACTGGCACCTCAGCCTGCCGCTCACCCTCTTTCTCCACGCAAACATGCAGAGAGCCTGGTGAGGGAAAGCAGGGCATCGTTTCACTGGGGTCCTCTAGCTTGGAGGCAAGAGGGAACTCTGTGGGCCATCCAGCCCACCCTGAGCTTTTACTGGAGTCTCCGCTGCTCAGGTAGTACCAGAAGCCGATGCAGTGGGTGCCCCCAAGTGGGTATATCCCCATCCACAGTGCCACTGCTTGACCTGCTGCCAGAGAGCCAGTGCTGGTGTCGGCAACCATGTAGTGCCCTGGGGAAAGGAAGAAATGTGTTCCAGTTGAATCTTCTTCTGGATTGGAAACCCTGGGGGTCATCCAGTCCAACCTGCCGCAAGGCGCCACTCACCCTCCAGGTGTGGTTGTCAAGCAGACCTTGTTCCAAGGAGCCACCCCACCATGCCCACCTGGTGGGGCTTGGCTCCTAGGAAAGGACAAGGGCTGATGGAATCTGGAGACGTTCCTTGCCTCCCAGCGCCCATCTGCAGGGTAGATGACCCAGGGTGTGCCCTCCAGCTCTACAATGCTATCATTCTGTGATGTTGTAAAGCAGGACATGCTCAAAGCAGAGGGTGCTGGGTTTTAGTGCTGCACAGTGTGCTGCCCCTGGGTGGGCTCAGACCCAGCAGGGAATTTGGTTTCCATGTAACATGGTGTCAGGACTGCCGCTAGGTCCCAGCTCACAGAGGACCAACGCCCAGTGGATATTATATACAAAAGTCTTTATTGAAGTTTAGTTTCCATTTCCAAGCTCTGGGCGCGCAGGCCCACGTCTTAACGCTAGACCGGCTAAGTCCCCTCTGACTCACTGCTCCACCCACACCAGTTTAAGATTCTAGCCCGGCTCCACCTCTTGCGCTGCTCTTTCCTGCGTTGGGTCCTTCTGCCCTCTGGGGTTCCCTCCTTCCTGGACTCCTCTGACGCGGAGCCTCCTGAGTCTTGCCCCTCCCTCCGGCGGGCTTTAGGACCTGGCTCCCTTCCCGGGCTCCCCTCTGTGCCGCGCTCCTGTACATTTGAACTTGGCGCGCGCGCCCAGCCGGTGACTTTCCTTCTGACCGTTTCCCCGCTTCCTGATGTGGGTGTTGCCAAACCTGACTCCTCTCCTCCCTCTGGTGGTGAGGACACTGGTCCCGACTCCTGGGACTCCCCCTCCCCACTGCGCTCTGGTGGAGACGCTGGCCCTGATCTCCAGCTGCTGTTCAGAGACTCCCCGCTGGCCCCTCCCTCTTGAGGTTTCTCCCTTGGAATCTCCCTTGCTCTGGCCACCGGCGCTCCCTTCTGTGAGTCCTCCGATTCGCTAGAGAGGCTTGTGGAATAACTCTGGCCACTGTCACTGCCTGCGCCCCCCTCGTACTCCTCCTCCTCACTCTCCATTTGCTCCCCCTCCTGTGTCTCTCCTTCTGAACCCCTGACATCCATCCCCCCCTCGAAGCCCCCCCTTCCCCCCTCCCCCTCTTCCGGTGCGGGTTCCGGGTGCTCCATTGTTATAGGGGTGAGTCCAGGATACAGCTCGTCCCCTGAGGCTTGCAACCATCGAGATAAGTCCGGGAAGTCCCCCATGGGCTCGTCGACGACGACTTCCTCCGCTTCCATCTCCTGCGCGGTGTGCTCGAAATCTGCGCTCGACCCCAAATCACCCAAGAGCCCTCCTCCCCCTGTTGTGTGATGGGGGTCCACCTCCCAGGGCCCCTTCGGCATGTCTCTGGGCCAGCCCACTTCGGGTTGGTCCTCCCACCAATAAGATCCCCCCGTGCCAAAACCTGAAAGTGATCCCTCCGGAGAGCTGCCTCCCGGAGCCGAGTCCTCAGCTGACGAGAAACCCCGGAAAGTGCTGGCCGAGAGTGTGGGTGTGAACAAACAATCCTCGAAAAAGCCCGCCGGCATAGGCTTGTGCGGGAAAAGTGTGTGGAATTCTTCCTTGAGCAACTGCTCTTCCACTGCGTAATCCGGCACCCACCTGTTGGCGCTGGCCGGGGTGTCCTCCGTGGCGAGAAGATATTCAATCCCGTCCTCCCCCCACCTTGAGTCTAAAATCTCAGTGGCTTCATTAAGTGGCTCCCCTTTCGGCGACCCCCCTTTCTTGGGCGCTTCTCTGAGCGGGTCTGGCGCCTTCCCCGGTGCTTGAAACCTGTGGGGCTCTCTGTAGGGCGTGAGCACTGATCTATGAAAGACCGGGTGCATTCTGGAACCCTCCGGGAGTGTCAACCGGAAGGCCACTGGGTTGATCTGCGCCTCTACTTGGTAAGGCCCTAGCTGCTTGTGCCCTAGTTTCTTCTTGGCTAACGATCTGGCTGGAACTGCTTGTGCTGCCAACCAGACCCAGTCTCCCACCTGGATGTCCTCCCCAACCCTCCTGTGTCGATCTGCCTGCACTTTGTAAGCCTGTTTTGCCAACTCTAACTGCCTCCTGAGCTGCTCGTGGATCTCCTGCAACTCCGCTGCCACTTCCTCTGCTCCCTGTGGCTCCCCCTCCCGCACTGTGTCCAGACCCGGGAAGGTTCTGGGATGCCTCCCGTAGTTGGCAAAAAATGGGGTCACCCCCGTGGACCCGTGCTTCGTGTTGTTGTAGGCAAACTCGGCCAACGGTAGATAGTCCACCCAGGTCGATGGCTGCTGGTTCGCGTAGCATCTCAGGTACTGCTGCATGATGGCGTTGACCCTTTCCACCTGCCCGTTAGTTTGCGGGTGTTTCGCCGACGCCAGGCTGACCTTGACGTTCAGGAATCCCATCAGCTTTTGCCAGAAGTTGGAGATGAACTGGCGCCCCCGGTCGGACAAAATAGACCGTGGTAGGCCGTGCACCTTGAACACGTGGTCTATGAACATCTTAGCGGTCTGCTCGGCCGTGGCCACCTTAGCGCACGGAATGAAGTGGGCCATCTTGGTGAACAGGTCCACTACCACGAGCACTGCCGTCTTGCCCCTTGAGCTGGGTAGATCTGTGACAAAGTCCAGGGCTACCCTCTCCCACGGTACGAACGGTGTCTGTAGCGGTTCCAACAGGCCCGCCGGCGGCTGGTGCACAGGCTTAGCCCTTTGGCAGGTGTCGCACCTATTGACATAGTCCGCGACATCCCCCCGCATCTTAGGCCACCAAAAGTCTCTGGCTACTAAGTCCACCGTCTTCTCCTTGCCGAAGTGCCCCGCGCTGAGCGCGTCGTGCAGCTGTTGCAGGACCTTCGCGCGGAGGCTGTCTCCTGGTACGTAGAGGACTCCCTTGCGTAGGAGCAGGCCGTCTCGCACTTGGAATTCGTCGCCCCTCGCCTTGCCACTGCACACCTCCTCCATCTTGGCTCGGGCGAACGAGTCCGTTTGCAGCGCGCGGCGCACCGCGTCCAGATCCACCGTGGCTGATGCGCATGCCCACGCCTGTGGTGTGAAAATGTTTTTTAATCCAAAAGGCATAACTCTGTATTCATAAGTGCCCAGCGGCGTAAACATGGTTGTTTTCCACTCGTCGCCTTCCCGTACGCGAATGAGATTGTACGCTCCGCGCAGATCCAACTTGGTAAAGATGCGACCCTTCCTCACCGTCGCCAGCAGGTCATCGATCTTGGGCATAGGGAATGCTGAGGGCTTGGTCTTGAGGTTCAAGAAGCGGAAATCAACGACCAGCCTCTTTTGGGGCGTGTCCCGCTTCTTTACAAAGAACACGGGACTGCCTCCTGCCGCCTTGGACTCCCGGATGAATCCCCGCTTCAGGTTGTGATCTATGAACTCCCTGAGCTCTTGCAATTCATCCTCAGACATGGAGTACAGTTTCCCCGTCGGGAGCGTCGCCCCGGGCAGGAGGTCGATCTTGCAGTCGTAGGGTCTGTGGGGTGGCAGCTTATCCGCCTCTTTCTCGCAGAAGACCTCCAAAAACTCCTTGTATTTGTTAGGCACCACTTGCAACATGCCCAAGTTCAGCTGTGGTCCATCCTCGTGCCCCTCATCTTCCAAGTCCGCCAGGATGCAGTGTTCTGCGCAGTAAGAGGAGCCGAAGGTCAGTTGCCGCTGGTACCAAGCTAATGCCGGGCTGTGCCTATCCAGCCAACTCATTCCCAACACTATGGGCGTGTCTGACAGGCGGGTGACGTTGAAGCTGATGACCTCACGGTGGTTTCCAATGCGCATCACCATTGGCGGCGTCTGCTGTAGCACTTGCCCTCCCAGTAGCTCCCTGCCGTCCACTGTGACGACTTTCAGAGGTACCGCCGCTGGCAGAAGGGCTATGCCATGTTGCTGGAGGAACTGCATGTCTATGAAATCTGCATTGCTCCCCGAGTCGACGGTGATGGGAATTTCCACAAGTAGCCCATTGGGGAGCTGAAGGGATGCGGTGAGCTGCACTACTGGTTTGGGTGGGAGGGGGTCGGTGGGCTGTAAGATCCCTGGGGATTGCTTCACTGACTTGTCTGGCTGGTCCCCAGAGACGCCATCTCCAGCCAGACAGTGGAGTTTTCCTGCTGCGACTCCCTCTGCTGAATTGCGTCTGTTACTGTCGCTGCGGCTGCAGTATGCTTGTGAAACCGCTGGGGACACTCTTTTGCCATATGCTGAGCACTGTCGCAGATGTAGCACTTCCTGGTTCCTCTAGGAGGCTTCATCTTGACTGCTCCCGGAGTTAGGGCTCCGACTGTGGAGTGAGCCTTAGCACCACCTATCTCCATCGGCTCCTCTCCCCCTCCCAGCGGAGGCATGGATCGAGCGCGCGCCGCCTCCTTGGGGAAGGGAGGCAGTCCTCTCGCTGGCGTGCGTCCCAAATGCCCTTCCTCCCTGTCCCAAGGGCGTCCTTCCAACCGAACCCCAATGGAGAGTGCCCGTTCCACCACTTCCTTGGTGGTTTGGGGTCTTCCCCCCCTTGCGATCTCGTCTTTCACAGCTCCGCTCAACCCCTCCCAGAACAGGTCTCTGACGGCAGGCGATTCTTTCTCCCAGGCTAGTACATTCACCAATCCGAAAAAACGTGAATGATATTGCCTCACAGTGGCTTTACCTTGTCTTAGTCCGTGAATCTCCCTCCTAGCGATATCCACATCAATCTCAGATAAAAAACACGCATCCATCACTTTAATGAAGGCAGCCGCATTTTGGAGGGCTGGATCCTTGTCTCTCCATAGATTGCGCAGCCACGATTTTGCCTCCCCCCGCAAATGCGAAATAATAAATCCCACTTTCTCTCCCTCATTTTTAAAGTCTTTGTCAAGCAGCTGCAATGTATAAATCACATCTGCTCTGAAGTTAGGATACTCCTGCAGGTCCCCATTGAAGTGAGATACCAGGCTCCCTCCTCTGTTTCCCAGCCCAATCCCTTCTGGTCTGGTGGCTGGTAGCCTCTGTGTACTTAGCACTTCTAACCTGGTTCGCAGATCCTGGCAGGCAGCAGCTGCTTCCTGTTCTTTCTTTCTGGAAGCCGCAATTTCTGCAGTCAACTGCCTCACTGCGTTTTGCAAACTCGCTATCCTCTCTTCGGTAGTCATTTCCCTGTTTTTCGTGAGCTCGCGAAGCACCAATCTTCACCCCTCACTGCTTTCCCGCACTCCACGAGGTTGCAAAATTGGTGAAAATGAGAGAGGACTTACTGTCAGGACTGCCGCTAGGTCCCAGCTCACAGAGGACCAACGCCCAGTGGATATTATATACAAAAGTCTTTATTGAAGTTTAGTTTCCATTTCCAAGCTCTGGGCGCGCAGGCCCACGTCTTAACGCTAGACCGGCTAAGTCCCCTCTGACTCACTGCTCCACCCACACCAGTTTAAGATTCTAGCCCGGCTCCACCTCTTGCGCTGCTCTTTCCTGCGTTGGGTCCTTCTGCCCTCTGGGGTTCCCTCCTTCCTGGACTCCTCTGACGCGGAGCCTCCTGAGTCTTGCCCCTCCCTCCGGCGGGCTTTAGGACCTGGCTCCCTTCCCGGGCTCCCCGCTGTGCCGCGCTCCTGTACATTTGAACTTGGCGAGCACCCAGAACCCGCACCTGAAGAGGGGGAGGGGGGAAGGGGGGGCTTCGAGGGGGGATGGATGTCAGGGGCTCAGGAGCAGAGGCACTGGAGAGGGAGGAAATGGAGAGCGAGGAGGAGGAATCCGAGGGGAGAAGGAATTCCACGAGCCTCTCCAGCGAATCGGAAGATTCACAGAAGGGAGCGCCGATGGCCAGGGCAAGGGGGGTGCCAAGGGGGAAACCCCAGAAGGAAGGGGCCAGCGGGGACTCCCAGAGCAGCAGTTGGAAATCAGGACCAGCTTCCCCACCAGAGCGCAGTGGGGGGGAGGAGTCCCAGGAATCGGGACCAGTGTTCTCACTACCAGCGAGAGGAGATGAGTCAGGATTGACCACGCCTCCTGGGCACGCGCACCAAGTTCAAATGTACAGGCGAGCGGCACAGCAGGTAGCCCGGATAGGGAGCCAGGTCCTAAAGCCCGCCGGAAGGAGGGGCAAGACTCAGGGGGGTCAGCGTCAGAAGAGTCCAGAAAGGAGGAAACCCCAGGGGGCAGAAGGACCCAGAGGAGGAAAGAACAACGGAAGAGGTGGAGTAAGGCTAGAGTCTTAAACTGGTGTCTAAGAGGCGGAGACTCGCCGGTCTAAGTCCTAAGACGTAGAGTTGCACGCTGCGGTTTGGAAATGGAAACTAATCTTCAATAAAGACTTTTACACGTTATTACTGAGTAGCGTTGTTCCTCTGTGAGCTGGGACCTGGAGGCAACTCTGACAGGTGTTAATGCACATTGACGCAGAAATCGCAAAGTGTGTGTAATGGGACCAAAATAACACGTCTTTTCGCTTCCATATGCATAGAAAGACGACAAATAAGCTTTGATTGGGCTTATTTCGATTTGCATGGTGTTTTTTTGGTTGAGCACCAGAATCACCCCCATCCAAAGAAAAATGGTACTTTGGGTTCCATCTACAAAAAAAGATGAAAAAGCTCTGATTGGGCTTATTTTAAATTGGTGTTTTTGGGTGTTTTAGAATGCACATTCACCCAAAAATCGCAGTGACACGTTTGTTATCAGCCCAAATCAAGCATAGTTGTTTTGGTTCCATCTCAATAGAAAAGGACGAATAAGCCTGGATTGCTCTTTCGGTGTTCATTCACCTACAAATAGCAAAGTGGAGTGTAGTGCGCCTAAACAAAGCCAAACAGGTTGTTTTGGGTTCCAGCTACATAGAAAGAAGAATCTTGGATTTCGCTTATGTCAGGGGTTCAGGAGCAGAGACACAGGAGATGGAGCAAATGGAGAGTGAGGAGGAATCCGAGAGGTGTGTTGGCAGTGACAGTGGTCAGAGAGATTCCACGAGTCTCTCCAGCGAATCGGAAGATTCACAGAAAGGAGCGCCGATGGCCAGGGCAAGGGGGCTGCCAAGGGGGAAACCCCAGAAGGAAGGGGCCAGCGGGGACTCCCTGAGCAGCAGTTGGAAATCAGGACCAGCTTCCCCACCAGAGCGCAGTGGGGGGGAGGAGTCCCAGGCATCGGGACCAGTGTTCTCACCACCAGAGAGAGGAAATGAGTCAGGATTGACCACGCCTCCATCGGAGAGCGGGGAAACGGTCAAGAGGAAAGTCACAGGCTGGGCGCGCGCGCCAAGTTCAAATGTACAGGCGAGCGGCACAGCAGGTAGCCCGGATAGGAAGCCAGGTCCTAAAGCCCGCCGGAAGGAAGGGCAAGACTCAGGGGGGTCAGCGTCAGAAGAGTCCAGGAAGGAGGAAACCCCAGGGGGCAGAAGGACCCAGAGGAGGAAGGAACAGCGCAGGAGTTGAAGCCGGGCTAAGATCTTAAACTGGTGCGGAAGGGATAGTGACTCAGAGGGGACTTCGCCGATCTAGAGTCAAGACGTAGGGCTGCACGCTCTGGGGTTTGAAATGGAAACTAAACTTCAATAAAGACTTTTGTACATTACATCAACCGGGCGCTGGTCCTCTGTGAGCTGGGACCTAGAGGCAGCTCTGACAGCTTATTTCAAGTCGTGCACATTGACGCAGAAATCGCACAGTGTGTGGAATGGGACCAAAATAACACAACACCGTCTTTTCGCTCCCATATGCGTAGAAAGACGACAAATAAGCTTTGATTGGGCTAATTTCAATTCGCATGGTGTTTTTTGGGTGTGCACCAGAATCACCCCCAACAAAAGCACAAAGGTGTTTTGGGTTTCCATTTACATAAAAAGAAGATGATAAAGCTCTGATTGGGCTTATTTCAAATTGGTGTTTTTGGGGTTAGAATGCAAATTCACCCAAAAATAAGACACGGGTTCAGACTAGCAGCTTCAAGTCTGCATTCCTGCCAGGGAGGAATTCAAATCCACCACCTGCCAGAGAGGCATTCCAAAGTGGCAGGGAGTTCCAAAGCCCCCCGACACTGTAGCAAGGAGTCCCAAAGGGGTCATTGGGATTTCTTTTTCATGCTGAAAAGCCCCATACAGTGGTGCCTCGGAAGACGAAATTAATTCGTTCCGCAAGTTTTTTCTTCTTGCGAGTTTTTCGTCTTGCGAAGCACGGTTTCCCATAGGAATGCATCGAAAATCAATCAATGCTGTCAGAGCTGCCTCTAGGTCCCAGCTCACAGAGGACCAACGCCAGGTTGATGTAATGTACAAAAGTCTTTATTGAAGTTTAGTTTCCATTTCAACGCCAGAGCGTGCAGCCCTACGTCTTAGACCTTAGATCGGCGAAGTCCCGTCTGAGTCACCTCCCCTTCCGCACCAGTTTAAGATCCTAGCCCTGCTCCACCTTTTGCGCTGTTCTCTCCTCCCCTGGGTCCTCCTGCCCGCTGGGGCATTGCCCTTTCTGGACTCCTCCGACGCTGAGTCGCTCAGCTCCTCCCCCTGCCTCCTGCGGGCTTTAGGACCCGGTTCCCAATCCTCGTTCTCTGCTGTCCTGCGCTCCTGTACATTTGAACTTGTTTCTCGCGCCAACCCAGTGACCTTTCTCCTAACCGATACACTGCTTCTATCACTGCTTCCCTCTTCCGTGACACTGGCCGGATCTGACCTCCCCTCCGTTGCCTGACTCTCCGATGGAGGCGTGGTCAGCTCTGCCTCGTCTCCTCTCCCTGGTGGGGAAAGCACTGGCCCCGATACCTGGGAATCTTCCCCCCCACTCTGCTCTGGTGGGGAAGCTGGTCCTGATTTCCAACTACTGCTCTGGGAGTCCCTGCTGCCCCATTGCTCCTGGGGCGTTCCCCTTGGGAACCCCCTGCCCCTGGCCACTGGCGCTCCCTTTTGTGAATCTTCCGATTCGCTGGAGAGGCTCATGGAATCCCTCGGACCACTGTCCCCTCCTACGCTCCCCTCGGATTCCTCCCCCTCGCTCTCCATTTCCCCTCTTCCCTGTGCCTCTGCTCCTGAGCCCCTGACAAATGCGTTCCTATGGAAACCGCCTTCAGAGCAGGTCCGGGGACAGTCTGTCCCCCAACCTCTTCTGAAGGCTGGGGGGGGGGACAAGGGCTTTTCTTCCCACCCCCAGCATTTAAAAAAAAAACCGGGACAGCGGAGGACTTCTCCGCTGTCCGGGGCGATCTTAAAATGTTGGCGGGCGGCAGCGAACCCTTCGCTGCCTCCCGCCAGCATTTTAAAAAACCCTAGGACCTCTTCTGAAGGCCGGCGGGGGGCAAAAGTCTTTGCTCCCCCCTGCCTGTCTTCCCGGGAGAGTGGAGAAACGCAGCGTGTTTCTCCGCTATCCCGGACGGCTTTTGAAGGTGGGCCGCCAGCATTTTAAAATCGCTCCGGGACAGCGCAGGACTTTTCCGCTGTCCTGGGGCGATTTAAAAGCCCCCGGGAAGGCAGGCAGGGGGGACAAAAGTCTTTGCTCCCCCCCCCGCCTGCCTTTAAAAGCCGTCCGGGATAGCGGAGAAACAGCGCTTCCCTGCTATCCCGGACTGCTTTTAAAATGCTGGCGGTGGGGAGCAAAGCCTTTCGGCCCCCGCCGGCCTTTCTGGACCTCTTCTGAAGCCCGGAGGGGGGGTAAGGCTTTGCTCCCCACCGCCAGCATTTAAAAGAGGTACCCGGAGATTTCCCTATGGGCTTTCTTCTTGCAAAGCAAGCCCATAGGGAAATTCGTCTTGCGAAGCAACTCGCAAACGGAAAACCCTTTCGTCTTGCGGGTTTTCCGTCTTGCGAGGCATTCGTCTTGCGGGGCACCACTGTGTCTTTATAGGGCATCCAGTGGCAGGCAGTCCCAAAAGTGGACAAACACTGTCACCTTTAAAAGGAGTTTAACAGGAATAACATAAGGAAAATTCATTATTATAGCAACTCCAGTGGCAGGCAGTCCCACAGCCACCAAACTTTCTGAGGTTTGCCTGAAACTCGCCACCGCTGTCGACCAGAAGCTTCTCCTCTTGCCAGGCCCAACCAGAACTCGGTGCCGGCTGAGAGATGAAAAGAAGAGTCAGGTGGGCTCTCTTCATTTCGCAGGGAGTTCCATTGGCCCAAGCAAACCCTGACTTGCCACTTTCTCCCTGGAAAGCTGGTAGTGGTAGCGGAAGAGTCTTGCTTGTGAGGTGGGTGGCACAGCGCCCACCTGGACGGAGACTAGCGCCCTAGAAAATTGAAAATACTAATCGGGAGAGAGAGGGCTGAATCAGCTCCATTCACACCCGGCTGGGAGTAAATTGTTATTGGGATGATTCATTCCCATCCCCTCAGCCCACCATGCAGGGTTGTGAGCTGGAGGCACTCAATGGTCATCCCTCCTGACCCGGACACTTAGGGGTGCCTTGTGTGAGCCCCACCTTCGGCACCCAACTCAGCCCAATCCCGGCTCCACCAATCGCCGTGGGGCATCCTCCAGCCTCAGGTGCCAGATTCAAAATCGCACAAGTCTGAGCGGTGGGGACAAGCCAGAGCAGTCTATTCTCCGTCCCCGTTTTGCACCTGGAACCCTTTGGTCTTGGGGTGGACACTCTCCATGGCTCTACAACTCCCAAGACTTACCTGCACCGAGGCAGCTCCCCAACGTCACCTTGAGGTTGTCGAGCGCCATGTATGATGGCGCAGTCCCTGCCACCTGCGCCGTGTGTGTGTGTGTCAGCATGCTGCAAACTTGAACCTGGTACTGTTGTCCGAACCCTGATGCTCACCCAACACTTGCCACTGACCTCCACAGTGAAATTCCTGTAGTGCCACCTCCCGCCCTGCCTCGAACCTGCCACTGGCACCTCAGCCTGCCGCTCACCCTCTTTCTCCACGCAAACATGCAGAGAGCCTGGTGAGGGAAAGCAGGGCATCGTTTCACTGGGGTCCTCTAGCTTGGAGGCAAGAGGGAACTCTGTGGGCCATCCAGCCCACCCTGAGCTTTTACTGGAGTCTCCGCTGCTCAGGTAGTACCAGAAGCCGATGCAGTGGGTGCCCCCAAGTGGGTATATCCCCATCCACAGTGCCACTGCTTGACCTGCTGCCAGAGAGCCAGTGCTGGTGTCGGCAACCATGTAGTGCCCTGGGGAAAGGAAGAAATGTGTTCCAGTTGAATCTTCTTCTGGATTGGAAACCCTGGGGGTCATCCAGTCCAACCTGCCGCAAGGCGCCACTCACCCTCCAGGTGTGGTTGTCAAGCAGACCTTGTTCCAAGGCGCCACCCCACCATGCCCACCTGGTGGGGCTTGGCTCCTAGGAAAGGACAAGGGCTGATGGAATCTGGAGACGTTCCTTGCCTCCCAGCGCCCATCTGCAGGGTAGATGACCCAGGGTGTGCCCTCCAGCTCTACAATGCTATCATTCTGTGATGTTGTAAAGCAGGACATGCTCAAAGCAGAGGGTGCTGGGTTTTAGTGCTGCACAGTGTGCTGCCCCTGGGTGGGCTCAGACCCAGCAGGGAATTTGGTTTCCATGTAACATGGCCACCCCATTTCTGGCATGACAAGATACACAAGGAGAAAACACTTTCCTGTCTCCTGTGGCGGCCAGTTCCACAAGTTAACAAAGGCATGTGGCAGGCCTCAAATTCCCTGCAGATGCTCACCACACTGGCTCTCCTCTGTGCCGTCATGGCAGTCAGGCTCGAAGTCGCACATTTGCTCTCTGCTGATGCAGTACACACTGTCATCGCAGGCAAACTGGCCATCCTTGCGGGTGCCGGGGTGTGTGTGGCTTGCTGGGGGGAGCAGAGAACAGGCCTGGATGGGGAGGGAAGGAAGTGTCAATGTCCGGGACTGGTGGGAGGAATACATATGGGAGGATGTCTCCATCCCATGAGACTCCTCATCTGTGGGTTTTGGATTCCAGCCAAAAAGATTGGGTTGGATGACCCTCAGTGTCCCTTCCCATTCTCCCATTCCCATAGGGCAGTTCACAAGACACACACAGAGAGAAACTCACTCACACATACATGGGTACACACACATATACAACACATGTAAAATATTTTTGAAGAACGAACTGTTATAAAGAGAACTAGAGCCTTATTTCTACTCCTTTTTCCCTCACTGCTTTGTTGGATGCAACCGGGAGACAGGATCAAGTCATCCAGAGCTATGCTGCTTTGGGGATCCTTCCTGATATGCTATAATTTGTGTTTTGTATGCCTGCTGCTATCTGTTAACCTTATGCAAATAAAGCATTGCTTATTCTTCATCCACTGGCGTGCTTATTGGCTCCAGATCCAGAAATAATCCTGCCCTTGGCAGAACATATACAGTGCTTTTTTCTGGGGGGGACGCAGGGGAATGCATACTCCTAAAACATTTTGTGAATGTACTTTTGTCCATTTACTGTATTTTTCCCGGTTTGAACTATAAAATGGTGATTTTCTTGAGTCAAAATGAGAGTACCCCCAATCTTTTTTTTTTAGAAAAGAAGCACTGCATATACACACACACACACATATACATATATCCATTTTATTTGTATCTATTTACAAACGGACACCTATATCTAGGTATGTATATTCTTGTATATAAACTTCCGCGGCCCACCCGCACCATCCCTCCGCCAAGGGGCACAAGAGGAAGGCCACTGGGGGAGAAAGGCAGCTGAGGACGAAGCTGCCCCCTGGGGAGAGCGGGGTTGAGAGAGAGTGGGCTGGAGAAAGAGAGAGGGCAAGCACGTCTCTGCTGGCCCAACGTCGCAGCGCCTCTTCCGCCCTTTCCCCTCCCCTTCCTGTGCTCATGCCTCTCCTCCGCTGGCACCTCCTTCCGGTAATCCTAGCCTCGCCCAACATGGCGGCAGCACAGCCTTTTCCGCCTGTTTCCCTCCCCTTCATGTGCTCATGCCTCTCCTCCGGTGGTACCTCCTTCCGGTACCCCTGCCCTCGCCCAACATGGGGGCAGCACAGCCTCTTCCGCCCGTTTCTCTCCCCTTTCTGTCCTCTTGCCTCTCCTCCGGTGGCACCTCCTTCCGGTACCCCTGCCCTCGCCCAACATGGCGGCAGCACAGCCTCTTCCGCCCGTTTCCCTCCCCTTCCTGTCCTCTAGCCTCTCCTCCGGTGGTACCTTCTTCCGGTACCCCTGCCCTCGCCCAACATGGCGGCAGCACAGCCTCTTCCGCCCGTTTCTCTCCCCTTCCTGTGCTCATGCCTCTACTCCGGTGGCACCTCCTTCCGGTACCCCTGCCCTCGCCCAACATGGGAGCAGCACAGCCTCTTCCGCCCGTTTCCCTCCCCTTCCTGTCCTCTTGCCTCTCCTCCGGTGGCACCTCCTTCCGGTACCCCTGCCCTCGCCCAACATGGGAGCAGCACAGCCTCTTCCGCCCGTTTCCCTCCCCTTCCTGTCCTCTAGCCTCTCCTCCGGTGGCACCTCCTTCCGGTACCCCTGCCCTCGCCCAACATGGCGGAAGCACAGCCTCTTCCGCCCGTTTCCCTCCCCTTCCTGTCCTCTAGCCTCTCCTCCGGTGGCACCTCCTTCCGGTACCCCTGCCCTCACCCAACATGGCGGCAGCACAGCCTTTTCCGCCCTTCCGAGCTAGGAGTGCAGAAAAAGGTGAAACTGCCATGAAAAGGAGAGGAGGATTGTGTGTGTGTGTGTGTGTGTGTGTGTGTGTGTGTGTGTGAGACAGGGAGCATCCTAGTAGAGATGGAAGGGGAACCCAAGGGTCATCTAGTCCAACCCTCTGCAAAGAAGCTCAGAGCTACAATTCCCAGGTCTTCTTTGGGAATTCTATGAGAAGTAAGAGTTTCTACATTCATGAGCATTCACTTAGAGTGCGCTCATGTTTTTACCTTTTATTGAAAGCGGCCACAAGTGACTTGGGTGGAGTATAAATAATAAAATTATATTGCTCCTGCTGCTGTTCTTCTCTTACCGTAACTCAACCCCAACTCAAACTCCTAATCCTAATCCAACTCAAACCCAACTCTCACTGTAACCCTAACCTTTACCCAAACCTAATCCTAAACGCTTTGCTTCTTTTTGTGGTGTTTTGTGTTATTGCTTCATTTTGTAGGTTATGAGGCTTTGTTTCTTGTGGTGTTGCTTCATTTAGCAGTTTTTTAATTGGCTTTTGTGTTTCTTTTGGTATTGCATCATCTTCATAGGTTGTTTGGATTTCTGATTAATTTGCTTTGGATTTCTGGTATGCGAATTGAAATAAGCCCTATCAAAGCTTATTCGTCTTCTTTCTACGCGAATGGAAGCGAAAAGACGGTTTTGTGTTATTTGGGACATTACACATACTTTACGATTTCTGGGTTAACGAGCATTAACACCTAAGAACACGACTTGAAATAAGCGAAATCCAAGATTCTTCATTCTATGTAGCTGGA
>NW_028153374.1:0-4000 GCF_964106915.1 Podarcis gaigeae
TGATGCTATTAATGAGCAGCACCATTCAGCAATATTAGTTGGTGAACAAACAAGAGGTCAGCGGCCCCAGGACACGTTTGGATGTTATGAGGAAAGGAGCAAACCAAGATCACCCATTTTTGTTGCCGTTTTATTATTTAGTGTTCTGTGTGTGCTCGTATCTGCATAAACTACAGATATATAAACCCTGATGGTGGCGCAGTGCATCTCTGCATATGCTGCATTGCACACAGGTATGCGTGTACATACTTATGTGCAAATACACAAGAGGGGAATCCTCGGAAGAGCGGACTAGGCCAGCCTGTGGAACGGGGGAGGCTGCAGTTTAATTTGCCCCATAGAACTGAATGGAGAGACCATCCAACCACAGTGATACTTTGGTTTACGAACAGTCCTGTTAATGAACTATTCAGTTTATGAACTCCGCAAAACAGGAAGTAGTGTTCCGGTTTGTGAACTTTACCTCGGACTACAAACGGAAGGCGAATGGTGGAAGGGCACTAGTGGCGGGAGACCTCATTAGGAAAAGCGCGCCTTGGTTTAAGAATGGATTTGGTTTAAGAACAGACTTCAGGAATGGATTAAGTTCATAAACCGAGGTACCACTCTATATAGGATAAAATAAAAGAGTGTACCAAGGTGGCTAAACTCTCTCTCTGGCCCGGGTGACCCCAGTCATTAAATCTGCTCCTTATGAACATTCCTATTCTGGGTCCTGCTCTTTGGTCACACTAGAGTTTGACAGAATGATGACAGCTGACATCTATCAATCTCTGAAACTCCCCCAAGGCTTCTTATAATTCTACACACCCAATATTTTCTGCAGAAGCAGGACAAGGCTAATGGCACAAAACCGTCTCCCTTTAAACATCAAATCATTAGAGGGCTTTTTTTTTTTTTACTGCTTGCAGAAATATCTGCATGGTTCACACATTAAACTATGGATTAATGTAACTATAGTTTAATCTGAACCAACAGCATGCCGGAGAACGCTGTTCACTCTTACCACACTCCTGGCTGCATCAGGAACAACAAACCTCATGAATCGACTTGCTGTGCTAGTTTGAACCTGGGCTAATGGTTTGTTTCTTTCCAAACAAACCATGAGCTGTAGCCAAGGTTTGTTCTTCGGCTTGTTGCCTGTGGGATCTTTGGGGAAAACAAACCATGAGCTCAGGTTTAGATGACACAACGAGCGAAGACCCGTGGTTCATTGTGGTTTGCTGTTCCAGAAGCAAGAAGGAGAAGAGCAAAGCAGAGCTTTTTTTGAGCAGAATGCACTATGGCGCAGCTCATTCACATTACACCATAGTTAAACAATAACTATGGTTTTTAACATGACACGGGAGCACAAACTTTAAGAAATCGCCTATGATTATTCTGCACGTGACTACAGTTCCCCAAAGAATCAGTCTTTTGGTTCCCTGTTATGGTGACCTCTGTCTTTTCCCTTCACAGGCTCTAGACACAGCTGATCCCTACACACAACCTACTGCCCCTTACTTATCCCATTTCCTCCTTTACCAGTCACTGCTACACAAACCTCTGCCTGCAAATTCTGGCATTGCAGGGGGTTGGACTAGATGACCCCCCGGGGTCCCTTCCAACTCTAAAATTATATGATTCTAGGAAATGTTTTTTCTAATAACTTTGCTTTAAAAAATCATCTGAGTTATAGTAAGATTGAAGCAGAAGTTCTTATGACATTTTATGATTTTTTAAAAAAAGTCTGCGCTCACATGTCACGTTAAACCATAGTCATTGTTTAACTATGGTTTGATGTGAATGAGCACTGCCCCGGTGCATAATGCTCAAAAGGCAAATTCTGCAAATGATTGATTTCCATACTTTTTATAGGTCTAAGTGGCCTTCTTGGGCTACCCTCATTGCAACTGCTAGGAATTCACATGGGTGGCTGAAACAATATTTGGGAGTAGCATGTGAATCCACGAATCACAGAACTGTAGATTAGGAAGGGACCACGAGGGTCATTTAGTCCAATCCCCTGCAATGCAGGGATATTTTGCCCAGTACGGGATTCGAACCCACGACCATGAGATCAAGAGTCTCACGCTCTATTGATTAAGCTAAGCCTAAGTTGTGGAGATGCACAGGAGAGCAAAGGAAGACAAAAGCAGTGTGGCTCATAATTTTGCCCACGTCTGGTTCCAACCCGGGCCCCTCTGGAGAATGGAACATCTTACCCCAGTCTCGGGATGAGCCGTCCACGCCAGTTCAGACGTCACCCACTTCGTATCCATCAGAGTTTCTAGAGGGTGGGAAAGAGAAACATACAACATGGAGGTCACTGTTGCACAAAGTTATTTGTTTTACTTCTACACTGTTTGATTGCAAAGGTAAAAAATAAAAACCATAAGCAGGTTTTACCCAAGGAGCTACACAATTAAATTATGGGCAAAAAACAACAACACAGTTTAAAAGAACCATTCAAAAGATTAAAATCAGCAATAGGCCGGAAACTCTCATTAACATCATTGGGTTATTGGTTTGTTTTTGTTCTTGCACTTATTATGTATTTTGTGTTTTTATGCAGTGAACAGCCCCAAGATCTACGGATGAAGGGGGTATACAAATTTAACAAATACAAATAAAATAAAACGTGTTGCAGCAACACATGTGTCAAATTACACCAAAAGAGACTTCTGGAAAACAGCAAAGGGGACCTTCAGCTTGGCACACCCCCTAGCCTGGCACGGAAAAACGAGGCAGCAGATAGATTACAGTGAACTGGGTCTCCCACAGAATGACTTTTCACCTGCAGCTAGTTATGGAGATGCTGCCTGTGTTGGCCCAGCGGATGGCACTTTGTGCATGCTCTGAGACATGCCATTGCTGCCTTCGACAGGTTCCAGAGCTAAGCCCCGGCACTTGAAGGAGGAGAGGAAGAAACAGGGGCATCAGAAACCTACACATAACACAAGGCCCTAGAGATCACTTCTTATTTTTTAAAAAAGTGAAAACTTAACTCTGGAATGGAATGGGATGTGGGAAGATTGCAGGACAACAAGGGTCCTTGTTACGGCTGAACTTTAGGGCTGTTTTGCCTTCAGGAAGGAGATTTCCCTGGAGTTACACGCTTGGTCTACCCTAATGACTGCCCTCCCTCCACCCTTTTGACCTCTCCCATTCCTCACTTCTGCGCAGACCTGGCAGAAGAGGCAGGAAAAGCTCCCCCCCCCACACACAACTTCTCCCAGACTTTGGCAGTGCTGGCATGTATTAACCACAGCGCTGGTAGAAGGAGTGCTTTCCCCGTGACTAGGGCGGCGAAGGCTGAAGCAGGTTTATCCAGCAAGAGAAGAGCAGGGAGGCAGCTTCCCATGCGCCGCTCACTCGTGCCGTTTCAAAAAATAGGGGGGGGGGAGAATTTGACCGTCTGGCCAACATTCCAGCAGCAGATTAACAGCCAAAACCTCCCTGTCAGCATTCCCCAAAGAGCCTCCCAAGTCCCAGCCTCAGCCTTGGGGGTGAACAGAGAGACAAAGACACACAGAGAGAATGAACAACAGCACATTTGGGATTTTTGTCGGGGCCGTAACCAAAGACGGTTGACCCCGAGTAGTGCCAGGCTATTCTGCAGCTTGCCGGCATCCGCGACAAGAGAAAGATGGGCATTTGACATGGAGGACCAAACACTAGCAGGTTGATAACATCAGCTGAGAGAGAGAGGGGGGGGGGGGATCTAGGTCAAAATCAGATGCGTGGCAAAAACAGTTGTGTGGCCGCAAGAGTTTATAACACAGCTGAGTTCCAGCAGCATAGCAAGCACACATCACAAAACAAGACCCCAGTTCATGACTGGTTGGCTTATTACAAAGGCTTTGAGTACCTGTCCTTGCAAAGAGGTATCATGAGAGACCGGGCAGTACAGTACGGGGAAATGACTCGAGGAAACCAGCCATAAGGGATTACCCTGTAGGGCACAGTTAGTTCGGTTCGGTTCACATTTTGACGCAAATCTCCCTAGTTTGGACTTCCT
>NW_028153373.1:0-1000 GCF_964106915.1 Podarcis gaigeae
GCAGTTGGCTGTTCCAGCAGGAGCTCTTCATCTCTCTGTCTTTTCATCACTGGTTGATGCCTCCCTTTTAAGCGCAGAAGAACGTTCTCTCACCCTGCGCACCTGTCCTGGTTTTTTCCTGTTCCAGGAACCCCGATGGCCACAGTTAAAATGCTTCTAACAGCCTCTCTCTTGCCATCAAGCATCCTGAGTCCAGAGGATAGAATACAGAGGTTACAATATCCAAAATATTGAGAGGCCTCTATATTCATCATTTATGTTCCTCTATGCCAGAGGTTTCCCAGACTTTTTGGGACCCCTGCCCTATAAAAGGCAATATTCAGGATAGCTGCTATTATTTTCCCACTAAGGGAAATAATAGCACCAGACAGGAGGAAGAGATAATTGCACATTGATTCAAGGTCCAATTAAAACTATTTAATTCAATTAATTCAACCAAACAGATGAATTTGGACCCAGTGACAGTCTGGCAGTCTCTTCCACCTCCAGCCCCCCCGCCCACTGCCACCCCTTTAGTGTCCCCACTAGGGAATCCTACCACCTCCAGGGGACGTTAGCGCACACTTTGGCTCTTTGCTGAGCACTAACACATGCGTATGGATGTCAAAACTCCGTCATGCGGACACAAAATTAATACATTTACCCGCACCAAACGCTGTGCGATGCTGTCCTGCCTGGTTTTGGGGTTAATCCTGGGTCCCTCTTAGGAAGGCCAAGGGGCAGCCCCCTGGAACGTGGGGCTGGGATATTCCCTTCCTGGTATCATCAGAATCATCCAGCCTCAGCCTCTTGACAGCTCTCTAAAAATATTATCTATACGCGTCTTTTAATTTCGGAAGATGTTAATATGTGAAGGGTAAATGACTGGGGGGGGGGGGGAGTCTGAGGAAGGGAGAATCCCTCCCAGGTGGGAGCTGGAAGGATTGAAGATTAAGACAAAATACTGAGATAGATAGATGATAGATAGATTTAAAAACCTATATACTTTTGTATTTTATTA
>NW_028153372.1:0-4000 GCF_964106915.1 Podarcis gaigeae
CAATGCATCATCTCCCTCAAAAGCACCCACCACGAGTGCTGCTGGAAGGGCTTGGAAAGTGTTGCTCAGTGGATCCCTTTGGACTCTGCTCTCTTGACTCTTCTCTCTGGTGTGTCTCTCTCTCTCCCCAACTCACAGGTGCCGCTACTACTCCAGCCTGCGCCTGCCCCTCATGTACTCTCACCCATATAGCCAGATCACAGTGGAGACAGAGTTTGACAACCCAATTTATGAGACAGGGGTGAGTTGACGGATTCCTGGATTGAAAGCAGCATCTTGATTTGGCTCCACGTGGAACACACAAGTCCTTGTGGAGGCAATTGTGAGGCAGACAGAGGCAGTAAAATGTCTCAGGACAGTCCTGAATGTTGCCCTCATTCAACTGCCTCGAAGAACTACAATGATGCTCCCTTGTCTTGCCCCATGTGCCATCACAGTAGTTTCTGGCACTCCATAGAGGCCACATGGTAGGCAGAGTCACTGGATGAAATGAGCTGCCCTTTCCAAGGTTACAGCTTGGGTTTATTTGCTCAAGAGACTTGCGGTTGGTAGTCTGAGAACAAGGTATGACATCCAGCCTCACTGCATGCTTCCAGTCTGTGGTCCTACTAGTGGCAGCAGCAGCAGTCCACAACCATCTTCCTGAAGGCTCTTTCGGCCTTCAGTGAGGAGTCCCCATCCCTCATCCTGATTGCCAGCATTCTGTCAAAGATGGCAGGCAGCTTTCTCTCAGTGCTTAGCATGTCTATGAATGTACCGTGACATCAGAGCAGGCCAACCAATGAAGGAACTGCCATACCCTAAAGGGGTTGCCTTTTATGGAGAGTGAAGCTGTGCGACTCCTTCCTCCTGCCCCAAACTTTTAAAAGTTAACATGAATTTAAAACCTCAAGAATGTAAAATCTCAACAACAACAAAACATTGGTTTTTAAAAAACAAAACAAAAAAACCCTGAGAAGTATTCAGAGTGCAGAGGCCCCCTGAAATAAAATAGTTCTGACCAGGTGTCTGAAGCTCTAAGCAATTTCCCCCTGCTGAAAAGACATAGCTGGCACCCTTTTTGGAGCAAAGGCAGCCGTTGACCAGAGTCTGTTTTCTTTCCCCAGGAAACACGAGAATATGAAGTATCCATATAAAGCTGACCTCATGGAACTCTCCAGACACAGCCTTGATTTCTTCTCCCAGAACCTCCTCAAGTGATAAATGTCCAGTGGAGTTTGGCTGAGAGCTTGACCATATTGCTCCTTCTCCTTTTGCCACCTTCCTCTCCATCTTGAAGTCTTCTCCAGTTATGTTCCCGGTAGTATCACGGTTGGGTGCTGCACTCAAGATTTGCAGGCTCTGGAGCTAATCCCTGCTCACCAAGGCAACCTCCTGTATGGCTGCATAAAAAATAGCACTGTGGTGCATTCGTTGTGTATTGTGAGTTGGGGTTTTCCTTACTGTCGCTTAAAAAGGAAGCTGCTTCTGGTCCCTGAGTGAGCTGGGCAATGCCAGGTCCAGTGGGCAGAGGGATCTCTTCTCATGGCAGCCACTGTGCTCCTCCCCCCCCCCCCCCGAACTTGGTGCTGTGTTTTCCTCTGTTTGAGCTGCTGGAAGAGAAAGTGGGGCCAACTTGTAGAGGAGCTTGGAAAGCCACTGGTGACTACCTGAAGAGCAACAGTGACAAAATGACGAAAATCATGTGTTGAAATCTCGTCCCATTTTTGTCTTGAATCATGGATATAAACCAGTGTAAAATGGCCAGCGAGGGGATGGTTTGGCTAGGGAAGGCAGAGAAAAATGTCTCTGGAAGCTGGACAGCAGATTGGTGAATTACTCCCAGCTGGTCTTACCTGCCTTCAAAGAATTCTGTGGCTGCTGCTTAAGTCTGCTGTCTGCCAACTTTTACTGTACCTCAGGGCAAAAATGGCAGTTCCAGGCTCTTTGGTTCATGTTGTAGTGTTTCTGCTGCACACATTGGAGCCAACAACATAAGAAAACAGTGGATCTTTGGCTCCCTGAAAGGCATGTGAAGGAATGGTGTGTGGGTGTGTGTATTGGATTAGTGGCTTCTGAACATGGAGGAGGGAAATGCTGCATCCAGTCTTTTTTGTCTGGAATATGACAGGAAGCAGGCAGGTGACCATACTGGCAACTGTTTGGTCCCCCATCTTCAGTTCCCAAAGCAGGGTATAGCAAAAGCCCCATCATTCACACAAGGTTCCTGTTCAATACATCATGTTTGTGCGTGAGAAACATTGGAATTCTGAATCATCGGGATTTTGCACTGTTGGGCCTTTTTTTTGAAAAAGCCACCTGGAACAACTGCTTTAGATGAGCTAGATCAGGAGAAAGGAGTGGTCTGCAAAACACCACTTGCCTTGGGGCATGGGACAAATGCACCCGATTCCCCTTCCCACCAACTCCCTGCCTGCTTTCACACCGGAAGGCCCTGCAGTGTGGACTGTCTTTGCTCCTGGACGATTGTGCAAAGAAAGCAAACTCAAACCTGCAGCCTTTCCATAGGAACATGAAGATGGGAAGAGCACTATTTGGACTGCAGAGAAACTCTGCCCCTTTTGCCGCCCCTTCCTGCCTCCATCCAGCCTGTCCCCCTCTCAAACCATCCCTGTTATTAATGGGTAACTGGAGGGGCAGCTGATGCCCCTCTTGGCATTGGCATCTTTGTAAAAATGGTGAAATTGTAACCATGGCAATGTTTTTTAAACGTCTGTTTTAGTTTAGAAACCTGGTTTGTGCGTCTCTGCAGTTGTCAAGAGTAAGGTGTAGGGGCTATTTAGTAATTTACTTTTTCCTCCCCCCCCCAAAAAAAAAATACAGGAAAAAAGAAGAATGTGTATTTGTAATTTGCAGTGGTAAGAGGAGGGAGGGGGAAAGTGCCAAAAAAGAAAAATTGTACCCAGATTTCTGTTTCCGTTCTTACAGGTCTCTTTTTATAAAATTGTTGGGATTAAATATTTTTAAGCTAAAACTTCCATGGGAGGTGGCAGAACTTAGTGTAAGTTACCTTAATAGAAATTGTACTGCTCTGTTTTTTAATGGTGAAGGCAACAAGTTGTTGGAGTTTGGGAGTGTAGCCTTTCTAGGCCTTTTTCAAGGGTAGGAAGAGCATTGTGCGGGGGGGGGGGAGGGAGGAAGGAGCCAATACAGACACCGAGGGGTTAATTCAGAGAAAGAGCTTTATTCTGCCATTGGGGTAGCAGAAGGCACCTGCGTGATAATTCACAGCAACCACACCTGAAACCATTTTTACAAGCAGTTTATATCCATCTTCCAGATTTCCCTTTCCCGCTCCCAATCTTATGAGTTTGCACACAATGTTGGCAGAAACAATCTCTATTCATGATGAAAAAAATTGTTTCTCTCTCTGGCTCTCCTGGCGCTGTTCCCGGAAGAAGGTTGCAATTGGTAAGACAAGCTGGATGTGCTGCTGGCAAGGCCACTGAAGGCCTGGGAAACAACAAGCATTGTTTTCTCAGCCTTTTTTGTTACAGCAAAGCTAATGCTAGCTAATGCTTTGTTAGCTACTGAATCCTCAGAGAAAGTTATTTGAAAGTCTTGAAGCCTGGTTGGGGGGGGTGACTACACAGGTTTTTGGGTAACCTAACCTGTGCCCTTCAGGAGCACAGAGGATGCTGCTGCCACATGGCCTGGGTGGCAGCGCCATGGGCTCCCGGATGGATTTCTGACTGGCTGATGCCAACGGCAGCCAAGGTCTCCCCACACACACCTAAGGCATAGTTAACCCAGCACTGCAGTTCCTTACTGCATGGGATCCAGATTATGTGGACTTCTTTCTGTGTAGTTAGCTACCTGGCATTGGGAATATGACAAAATCTGCCTGCTCAGTTCATCCACACATCCAGACTGGATTTCTGCCCATTTTTTGACAAAGGCCCCGTTTCCATAGTCTCCAACTGCCCTGAAAATGTCGAGACCATAAGGAAAACCCCCAAGGCATCATTAGGCTTCTCATTTTTGTCATGCAGTCCTGGAT
>NW_028153371.1:5000-28000 GCF_964106915.1 Podarcis gaigeae
AACGTCAGGTGCGTCCACCAGCGAGGACGTCTTCTTTCATCCCCAGGGAGTTCAGTCAGTCACATCCCTCGCCGCTGGGGAGGCAGGGGGAGGAGCCGATGGAACTTGGTGGTGCTAAGGCTCAAGCAACAGCCAGAGCCCCAGCTTCCGGTGCAGTAAAGGCGAAGCCTCCTAGAGGGACCAGGAAGTGTTACATCTGCGACAGTGCACTGCACATGGCGAAAGAGTGCCCCCAGAGGCTCCAGAAACACACTGCAGCTTTAGCGACGGTAGCTGCAGAAGTGATCCAGGAAGAGGAACCTCAGGGAAACGACAATGCCTGGCTGGAAGCAGAATTGCTGGGGCTCAGCCAGGCGAATCTGTAGAACAGTCCCCAGCGTCTTTGCAACCCACAGACCCTTTACCACCCAAGCCAGCGGTGCAGCTCACTGCAACACTTCAGTTGCCAAATGGGACCACCCTAGAAGTGCCCCTCACGATCGATTCGGGGAGCAACGCCGATTTCGTGGGGATGCAATTCGTCAAGCAGCATCGCATAGCGCTTCTGCCCGCCACAACGCCTCTGAACGTAGTCACGGTGGATGGCAGGAAATTGCTAGGAGGGCAAGTTGTGCAACAGACACCTCCCATGGTGATGCGGATTGGAGATCACCGAGAAGTCATTAGCTTCAATGTCACCCACCTGTCTGACACGCCTATAGTATTGGGCATGAGTTGGCTGGAGAGACACAGTCCTGCTGTAGCGTGGTACCAACGCCAGATCACCTTTTGTTCATCGTACTGTGCTCAAAATTGCATCCAGTCCTGCCAGGAGGAGGGGGCTGAGCAGCAGCTGCGACTTGGCATGGTGCAGGCAGTACCTAGCAAGTACGAAGGGTTCCTGGAGGTTTTCTGCGAGAAGGAAGGTGACCAGTTGCCGCCCCACAGACCTTATGATTGTGCCATCGATCTGGTGCCGGGGGCACAGTTGCCGACTGCAAAGCTGTATTCCATGTCTGAGGACGAAATGCAAGAGCTCAGGGAGTTCATAGAGCACAATTTGAAGCGTGGATTCATCCGGGAATCGAAAGCAGTGGGGGGCAGTCCTGTGTTCTTTGTGAAGAAGAAGGACACGCCCCAAAAGAGACTCATTGTGGACTATAGAACCATAAACAGTATGACCAAACCCAAGGCCTTCCCCATGCCTAAGATTGATGATCTCCTAGCAACTGTGAGGAAGGGGAAGATCTTCACCAAATTGGATCTGCGTGGAGCGTATAACCTCATACGCATCCGGGAGGGCGATGAGTGGAAAACGGCCATGTTCACGCCTCTGGGCACGTATGAATACAGAGTTATGCCGTTTGGTCTCCAAAATGGATCTCACGTCTTCCAAGCCTTTATGCATCACGTGCTAGCGGGACTCCTCTACAAGAAATGTGTGTGTTTCCTCGACGACATCCTGATCTTTTCGGAGACGGAAGAGGCCCATGAGAGGGACGTAAAGGAAGTCCTGCAAAGACTACGGGAGAACAGGCTCTACGCCAAGTTAGAGAAGTGCCAGTTTGATGTGACGGAGGTGGATTTCCTGGGCTACAAGCTGTCCGACAAGGGGCTGGCCATGGACAGCGTCAAGGTCCGCGCGGTGTTGGACTGGAAGAGCCCACGCAATCGGAAGGAAGTCCAGAGATTCGTCGGCTTCGCCAACTTCTACCGCAAATTCATCAGAGGTTTTGCAAAGGAGACGGCAGCGATCACGGACACTCTGAGTTCCAAGAAGAAGAGGTTTGTGTGGACGGAACAGGCGGAGCGCTCTTTTCGGAAGCTTAAAAGCCTTTTCGCCTCCGAGGAGCAGCTGCTGCACGTGAATCCAGGCAGGCCCATGCGAGTAGAGACCGACGCGTCAGACAGGGCGGTTGGAGCCGTGCTCCTGCAAGAAGATCCACATGGGAACTGGAGACCCGGTGCCTTTTACTCCCGAAAGCTCAGCAAGGCGGAGCAAAACTACACCATATGGGACAGAGAGCTGTTGGCCATTCACGCAGCATTCAAAGCGTGGCGACACTTCCTCATAGGAGCCAAGCACACAGTACAGGTCCGCACGGATCACAAGAACCTAGAGTATTGGCGCACGGCGAAGCTCCAAAGCCAGAGACACATGCGCTGGGCGGAATTCTTCTCGGATTTCGACTTTCGGATAGAGTACATCCCCGGAGATTCCAACGTTATAGCCGATGCGCTATCCAGGAAACCGCAATATCTCGATGAAGCGACACCAGTAGCAGCCAGGCACATTTTCGCACCGCAGGCGTGGTCGTGCGCTGCCATCACAGTAGATCTGGACGCGGTGCGACGCGCGTTGCAAGTGGATCAGTTCGCACAGTCCAAAATGGAGGAGTTGCGCAGAGGTGTGCAGAGTGGCGAAGATTTCCAACTACGCGACGGGCTGCTAACTCGCAAAGGTGCCCTCTACGTGCCAAGCGACGAGCTTCGCGCAAAGGTTCTGCAGCAGTTGCACGACGCCCCCAGTGCGGGCCACTTCGGCAAGGAGAAGACAATAGAACTGGTGGCAAGGGACTTTTGGTGGCCTCGGATGCGTGGAGAGGTAGCGGATTACGTCGCCAGGTGTGACACTTGTCAAAGGTCCAAGCCAGTACACCAGAAGCCAGCGGGGCTGTTGGAACCGCTGGAAACGCCACAGCAACCGTGGGAGAGGGTAGCTCTGGACTTCGTTACTGACCTGCCCAGCTCCAGAGGGAAGACGGCGGTACTGGTGGTTGTGGACCTGTTCACCAAGATGGCGCACTTCATTCCGTGCGCAAAGGTGGCGACGGCGGAACAGACTGCCAAACTCTTCATTGATCATGTGTTCAAGGTGCATGGGCTGCCGCAGTCCATCCTGTCCGACAGGGGGCGCCAGTTTGTTTCCAATTTTTGGCAGAAGCTTTTAGGTATCCTGAACGTCAAGATCAACCTTACGTCGGCGAGACACCCACAGACCAACGGCCAAGCTGAGAGGGTCAACGCGATCATGCAGCAGTACCTGAGATGTTACGCCAATCAGCGACCCGCAGCTTGGGTGGACTACCTGCCGATGGCAGAGTTTGCCTATAACAACACGAAGCATGCGTCCACGGGGGTGACGCCGTTCTTCGCGAACAACGGTCGTCATCCCAGAACCTTTCCGGGGTTCGTGGCACCAGGAGAGGGGGTGCCGCAAGAGGCCGACCAGTTTGCAGCGGAGCTGCAGGAGGGGCACGAAGAGCTGCGGAGACATTTGGAGCTGGCCAAGCAAGCATATAAGGTGCAGGCAGACAAAAACAGGAGAGTGGGGGAGGACATCCAGGTGGGGGACTGGGTGTGGTTAGCGGCCGAAGCGATGCCAGCCAAGTCGTTGGCCAAGAAGAAACTAGGGCACAGGCAGTTAGGGCCGTACCAGGTGGAGGCTAGAATCAACCCTGTAGCCTTTCGACTGGCCCTCCCCGAAGGTTCCAGAGTGCACCCGGTCTTCCATAGGTCGGTGCTCACTCCCTACAAGGCACCGCACAGGTTTCAGGAGTCTGAAACAGTACCGGACCCACACATTAAGTCACCGGAGAGGGAGAGAGCGCCTAGGGCCGAACCTCTCAACGAGGTCACAGAAATCCTGGACTCGAGATGGGGGGAAGAGGGGGTAGAATACTTTCTACCCAGAGAGGGTACTCCAGCCAGTGCCAACAGTTGGGTGCCGGACTACGCTTTAGACGAACCTCTTCTAAAAGACGAGTTCCATGCCCTTTTCCCGCATAGACCCATGCCAGCCGAGTACTTTGATGACTGGCTCTTTACGCCCACACTTTCAGACAGTACTTTCCGGGGTTTTTCTTCCGCCGAGGAGAGAACGCCAGAATCAAGCCCGCCCAGGGGATCGTGCTCAGGGGTGGACACAGAACCCTCTTATTGGTGGGACGAGCAACCAGAGGAAGACTGGCGCAGGAAATGGCTGACGGGACCTTGGCCGGCAGCACCAGACGAAGTGCCAATGGAAGAGGGAGAAGAGAACACTTTGGGTCAAGAACCCGAATTCGAACACTCATACACCGAACTGCAAGCAGAGGACATGGAAGTACAAAAACTGTATCCTGCATCTACCTCCGAAGAGCTGCAGCTCCCACAACCTGCACCCGATGGGCGGGAGGGGGGAAGGGGGGGCTTCGAGGGAGGGATGGATGTCAGGGTTTCAGAGACAGAGAGCGAGGGGGAAGGGTCCCAGGGTGATGAGGAGGAGGACGACAACGACCCGAGGTTGTCTCAGAGTCCGTCAAGCGATTCGGAGGATTCCCAAAAGGGAGCCCCCCTGGCCAGGCCGAGGGGCGATAGAGGGGGAAGCAGTCAGAAGCAGGAGAGCGGAGGGGGAACCCCCAGTGGGAGTTGGAGATCGAGACCGGCTCCTCTGTCGGAACGGAGTGAAAGGGGTGGAGTTACCAGTGTGTCAGAAAGAGCAGAACAGGAAACAAAGGGGGGAAAGAGTTCGGAGCAAGACGTCCTGCCGGAAGGGGTGGAGAGTAGCACCGAGAGCAGCGTAACTGTCGAAAGGAAGGTCAGAGGCAACGTACGCGCGCCAAGTTCAAATGTGGAGGCGCGCGGAAGTGAGGAGAGTCCTGGGGAGGAGCCTGGTCCCAAAGCGCGAAGGAGGGGGGAGCAGGCGTCAGAGGACTCAGCCTCTGGGGAGTCCCGGAGGGAGGGAACACAGGGGGGCAGGAAGACCCTGCGGAAAAGGAAGGAGAGGAAAAGGTGGAGCAGTACAAGCCTCTTAAACTGGTGCAGAGGCGGGACGGATTCAGAGGGGACTTCTACGATCTAAGAGTAACAGATCCGGAGCCACGGAGCTTGGATGTAATGCCAACAATGTTCTTCAATAAAACCTTTTGTATATAACTTGGACTGGACTTTGGTCTCTTGTGAGCTGGGACCACGGGTGGCTCTGACACTAACCCTAACCCTAACCCTAACCCTAACCCTAACCCTAACCCTAACCCTAACCCTAACCCTAACCCTAACACCCTAACCCTAACCCTAACCCCTAACCCTAACCCTAACCCTAACTGTCAGAGCCACCCGAGGTCCCAGCTCACAAGAGACCAAAGTCCAGTCCAAGTTATATACAAAAGGTTTTATTGAAGAACATTGTTGTCGTTACATCCAAGCTCCGTGGCTCCGCATCTGTTACCCTTAGATGTTAGAAGTCCCCTCTGAGTCAGTCCCGCCCCTGCACCAGCTTAAGAGGCTTGTACTGCTCCACCTTTTCCTCTCTTTCCTTTTCCGCAGGGTCTTCCTGCCCCCCTGTGATCCCTCCCTCCGGGACTCCCCCGAGGCTGAGTCTTCTGCCGCCTGCTCCCCCCTCCTTCGTGCTTTGGGACCAGGCTCCTCCTCAGGGCTCTCCTCATTTCCGCGCGCCTCCACATTTGAACTTGGCGCGCGTACGTTGCCTCTGACCTTCCTTTCGACCGTTACGCTACTCTCGGTACTACACTCCTCCCCTTCCGGCAGGACGTTTTGCTCCGAACTCCTTCCCCTCTCTGCTTCCTGTTCTGCTCTTTCTGACACACTGGCAACTCCACCCCCTTCACTCCGTTCCGACGGAGAGGCCGGTCCCGATCTCCAGCCCCCACTGGGGATTCCCCCTTCGTTCCCCTGCTTCTGACTGCCTCCCTCTCTACTGCCCCTTGGCCTGACCAGGGGGGCTCCCTTTTGGGAATCCTCGGATTCACTTGACGGACTCACTGACAACCTCGGGTCGTTGTCGTCCTCTTCCTCGTCGCCCTGGGACCCCTCCCCCTCGCTCTCTGTCCCTGAAACCCTGACACTAACCCTAACCCCTAACCCCTAACCCTAACCCTAACCCTAACCCTAACCCTAACCCCTAACCCCTAACCCCTAACCCTAACCCTAACCCTAACCCTAACCCTAACCCTAACCCTAACCCTAACCCTAACCCCTAACCCCCAACCCTAACCCCTAACCCTAACCCTAACCCTAACCCTAAAACCCTAACCCTAACCCTAACCCTAACCCTAAAACCCTAAAACCCTAAAACCCTAACCCTAACCCTAACCCTAACCCTAACCCTAACCCCTAACCACTAACCCTAACCCTAACCCTAACCCTAACCTTCCGGCGGGCTTTAGGACCTGGCTCCCTATCCGGGCTGCCTGCTGTGCCGCTTGCCTGTACATTTGAACTTGGAGGCGTGGTCAATCCTGACTCATCTCCTCTCGCTGGTAGTGAGAACACTGGTCCCGATTCCTGGGACTCCCCCCCCCACTGCGCTCTGGTGGGGAAGCTGATCCTGATTTCCAACTGCTGCTCTGGGAGTCCCCGCTGGCCCCTTCCTTCTGGGGTTTCCCCCTTGGCACCCCCCTTGCCCTGGCCATCGGCGCTCCCTTCTGTGAATCTTCCGATTCGCTGGAGAGGCTCGTGGAATCCCTCTGACCACTGTCACTGCATATGCCCCCCTCGGATTCCTCTCCCTCGCTCTCCATTTCCTCCATCTCCTGTGCCTCTGCTCCTGAACCTCTGACAGTAGTCCACCCAGGTCGAGGGCTGTTGATTCGCGTAGCATCTCAGGTACTGCTGCATGATGGCGTTGACCCTCTCCGCTTGTCCATTGGTCTGCGGGTGTCGTGCCGACGCTAAGTTGATCTTGACGTTCAGGATGCCCAGCAGCTTCTGCCAGAAGCTCGAGATGAACTGGCGCCCCCGGTCGGACAGGATAGATCGTGGTAGGCCGTGCACTTTGAACACGTGGTCTATGAACAGCTTGGCGGTCTGTTCCGCTGTGGCCACCTTCGCGCAAGGAATGAAGTGGGCCATCTTGGTGAACATGTCCACGATCACGAGTACTGCTGTTTTGCCCCGCGAACTGGGCAGATCCGTGACAATGTCCAGGGCCACCCTCTCCCACGGTTCGAGCGGCGTCTGTAGCGGTTCCAGCAGTCCCGCCGGCGGCCTGTGTACTGGCTTGGCCCTTTGGCATGTGTCGCACCTCGTGACGTAATCCGCGACTTCCCCCCTCATCTTGGGCCACCAAAAGTTCCTGGCTACTAAGTCCACCGTCTTGTCTTTGCCGAAGTGCCCAGCGCTGGGCGCATCGTGTAACTGCTGCAGTACTTTCGCTCGGAGGTCGTCTCCTGGCACGTAGAGGGCCCCTTTTCTGATGAGCAGTCCGTCGCATATCTGGAACTCGCCGTCCTTCACTGTGCCGCTGCGCACCTCCTCCATCTTGGATCGTGCAAAGGAGTCCGTCTGCAGCGCTCGACGTACCACGTCCAGGTCCACTGTGGCTGAGGCGCATTCCCACGCTTTCGGTGCGAAAATGTGCTTGGCCGCCGCCGGTGCCTCTTCCTTGAGATACTGCGGTTTCCTGGATAGCGCATCCGCCATGATGTTGTTGTCTCCCGGGATGTATTCTATCCTGAAGTCGAAATCCGCAAAGAACTCCGCCCAGCGGATGTGTCTCTGGTTCAGGAACCGCGCCGTGCGCCAGTACTCCAGGTTCTTATGGTCCGTGCGGACCTGCACTGTGTGTTTGGCTCCGATGAGGAAGTGCCGCCACGCCTTGAAGGCTGCATGAATGGCCAGCAACTCCCTGTCCCAGATGGTGTAGTTCTGCTCCGACTTGCTGAGTTTCCTGGAGTAGAAGGCACACGGCCTCCAGTCCCCTTGCGGGTCTCAGTGCAACAGGACTGCCCCCACGGCTCTGTCTGAAGCGTCTGTTTCAACCCTCATGGGTTTGCTGGGGTTTACGTGCAGCAGCTGCTCTTCGGACGCGAAGAGACGCTTGAGCGTCTGAAAGGACCGCTCCGCCTGCTCCGTCCAGATGAACTTCTTCTTCTTGGAGCTGAGGGTGTCCGTGATGGCCGCCGTTTGCATGGCGAACCCCTTGATAAACTTGCGATAAAAGTTGGCAAAGCCGACGAACTTCTGGACCTCCTTCCGATTGCGCGGGCTCTTCCAGTCCAACACCGAGCGGACCTTGGCGCTGTCCATGGCGAGTCCCTTGTCGGATAGCTTGTAGCCCAGGAAATCCACCTCCGTCATGTCGAACTGGCACTTCTCCAGTTTGGCGTAAAGTCTGTGCTCCTGTAGTCTCTGCAGGACCTCCTTGACGTCTCTCTCGTGAGCCTCCTGTGATTCCGAGAAGATCAGGATGTCGTCCAGGAAGCAGACGCACTTCTTGTAGAGGAGTCCCGCTAAGACGTGGTGCATGAAGGCTTGAAAACAGTGGGAGCCATTTTGTAAACCAAACGGCATAACTCTATATTCATAGGTGCCTAGCGGCGTAAACATGGCCGTCTTCCACTCGTCGCCCTCCCGCATGCGTATGAGATTGTACGCCCCACGTAGCTCCAACTTGGTGAAGATGCGTCCCGTCCTCACCGTAGCGAGCAGGTCGTCGATCTTGGGCATGGGGAACGCCGTGGGCTTAGTTTTTGAATTTAAAATTCTATAATCAACTACCAGCCTCTTTTGGGGCGTGTCTTTTTTCTTCACGAAGAACACAGGACTGCCCCCCACTGCTTTTGATTCTCGGATGAATCCCCGCTTCAAGTTGTGATCTATGAACTCCCTGAGTTCCTGCAGTTCATCCTCAGACATGGAATACAGTCTCCCCGTCAGCAGCGTCGCCCCCGCCAGAAGGTCAATCTTGCAGTCGTAGGGCCTGTGGGGAGGCAGCTTGTCCGCTTCCTTCTCGCAGAAGACCTCCAAAAACGCCTTGTACTTGTTGGGTACCGTTTGCAGCATGCTCAGTTGTAGCTGTGGTTCATCCTCTTGCCCCTCGTCTTCCTGGCTAGTCAGGATGCAGTGTTCTGCGCAGTAGGAGGAGCAGAAGGTCAATTGACGCTGGTACCATGCTAATGCCGGGGTATGCCTGTGCAGCCAACTCATGCCCAATGCTATGGGCGTGTCTGACAGGTGGGTGACATTGAAGCTGATGACTTCCCGATGATTTACAATTTGCATCATCATTGGCGGCGTTTGCTGTACCACCTGTCCCCCCAGCAATTCTCTTCCATCGACTGTGACTACTTTCAGGGGCATCGTTGCTGGCAGGAGCGCTATGCTATGTTGCTTGATGAAATCCACTCCTATAAAGTCTGCATTGCTACCAGAGTCAATGGTAATAGGGACTTCCATGGTGAGCACATTGGGAAGCTGGAGTGATGCGGTGAGCTGTACCACTGGTTTGGGTGGGAGGGGGTCTGTGGGCTGTAAGATTCCTGGGGACTGCTTCACTGACTCGTCTGGCTGGGCCCCAGTGCCTCCGCTTCCAGCCAGACTCTGTCGTTTCCCTGCAGTGGTTCTCCCTGCTGAAGTGCTTCTTTTACTGCTGCTGAGGCTGCAGTGTGCTTGTGGAACCTCTGGGGACACTCTTTCGCCATGTGCTGAGCACTTTCGCAGATGTAACACTTCCTGCTCCCTCTAGGAGGCTTTGCCTTGACTGCTCCTGGTGCTTGGGCTCTGGTTGCTGTCTGAGCCCTGGCACCACCTATCTCCATCGGCTCTTCACCCCCTCCCAGTGGAGGCATGGACTGGGCGCGCGCTGTCTCTCTGGGAAAGAAAGGAGGTGATCTAGCTGGTGTGCGTCCCCAACGTCCTTCATCCTTGCTCCAAGGACGTTCTTCCAGCCGCACTCCTATCGCCAGCGCTCTCTGGACGACTTCCTTAGTGGTCTGGGATCTCTCCCCCCACGCAATTTCATTTTTAACCGGCCCATTCAGCCCCTCCCAGAACAGGTCCCGGACGGCAGCTGAGTCTTTTTCCCACCCTAGAGCGTTCACCAATGCAAAAAAGCAGGAGTGATATTGTCGCACCGTGGCTTTCCCTTGTCTCAGTCCATGTATCTCCCTTCTGGCCACATCTACATCTACCGCTGATAAAAAACAAGCGTCCATCGCCTTAATAAAGGCATCCGCATTTCGGAGGGCTGGGTCATTATCGCGCCATAGATTGCGCAGCCACGCTTTAGCTTCTCCATGGAGATGAGTTAGTATGAAGCCCACTTTCTCCTCCTCATCTCTAAAATCCTTCTCGAGCAACTTGAGCGCGAAAACTACGTCTGCTCTGAAGTTAGGATACTGCTGCAGGCTCCCATCTTAATGAGACACGAGGCTGCCTCCCCTCTTTCCTAGACCAATCCCCTCTGGTCTGGCACCCGGTAGCCCCTGTTTGGTCAACACTTCCAACCTGGTTTGCAGATCCCGGCAGGCAGCGGCTGCGTCATCCTCCCTCTTTCTGGATGCTGCTATCTCCATGTTAAGCCTTGAGACTGCATCTTGCAAGGCTGTTATTCTTTCATCGGTACTCATCCTTCCCGATCTTCGTGAGCTAGCAAAGCACCAAGCTTTGTCCCTCGCTGCGTCTCTCACGCTGCGAAGGTTTTTTATGCAGACGGAACTTACTGTCAGAACCGCCCCTAGGTCCCAGCTCACAAAGGACCAACGCCCGGCTGTAGTTATGTATAAAAGTCTTTATTGAAGTTCAGTTTCCATTTCAAAGCCGCAGCGTGCAGCTCTACGTCTCAAAGTCTAGACCGGCAAAGTTCCGTCTGAATCTCCTCCCCTTCCACACCAGTTTAAGACTCTAGCCTTGCTCCACCTCTTCCTTAGCTCCTTCCTCCTCTGGGCCCTCCTGCCCGCTGGGGTTTCATCCTTTCTGGACTCTTCTGACGCTGACCCCCCTGATTCTTGCCCCTCCTTCCAGCGGGCTTTAGGACCTGGTTCCCTATCCGGGCTACCTGCTGTGCCGCTCGCCTGTACATTTGAACTTGGCGCGCGCGCCCAGCCAGCAACCTTCCTCTTGACCGTTCCCTCGCTCTCCGCTGGAGGCGTGATCAGCCCTGACTCATCTTCTCTCGCTGGTGGTGAATACGCTGGCCCTGATACCTGGGACTCTTCCCCCCCACTGCGCTCTGGTGGGGAAGCTGGTCCTGATTTCCAACTGCTGCTCTGGGAGTCCCCGCTGGCCCCTTGCTTCTGGGGTGTCCCCCTTGGGACCCCCCTTGCCCTGGCCATCGGCGCCCCCTTCTGTGAATCTTCCGATTCGCTGGAGAGGCTCATGGAATCTCTCGGGCCAATGTCATCTTCTCCTACGCTGCCCTCGGATTGCTCCCCCTCGCTCTCCATCTCGTCCCCTCCCTGCGCTCCCGCTGCGTCCCTGACAGGTGTCATCTGCAAATTTGATCAGGATGCCCTTGAGTCCATCATCCAAGTTGTTGATAAAGATGTTGAATAAGACCGGGCCCAAGACAGAACCCTGTGGCACCCCACTAGTCACTCTTCTCCAGGATGAAGAGGAACCATTGATGAGACCCTTTGGGTTCGGTCAGTCAGCCAGTTACAAATCCACTGAGTGGTAGCATAGTCAAGACCGCATTTTACCAGCTTCTTTACAAGAATATCATGGGGCACCTTGTCAAATGTCTTGCTGAAATCAAGGTAGGTGTCAGGGGTTCAGAAGGAGAGACACAGGAGGGGGAGCAAATGGAGAGTGAGGAGGAGGAGTACGAGGGGGGCGCAGGCAGTGACAGTGGCCAGAGTTATTCCACAAGCCTCTCTAGCGAATCGGAGGACTCACAGAAGGGAGCGCCGGTGGCCAGAGCGAGGGGGGCTCCAGGGGGGAAGCCCCAGGAGGAAGGGGCTAGCGGGGAGTCCCTGAGCAGCAGTTGGAAATCAGGACCAGCTTCTCCACCAGAGCGCAGTGGGGAGGGGGAGTCCCAGGAGTCGGGACCAGTGTCCTCACCACCAGAGGGAGGAGAGGAGTCAGGTTTGGCAACGCCCACATCAGGAAGCGGGGAAACGGTCAGAAGGAAAGTCACCGGCTGGGCGCGCGCGCCAAGTTCAAATGTACAGGAGCGCGGCACAGCGGGGAGCCCGGGAAGGGAGCCAGGTCCTAAAGCCCGCCGGAGAGAGGGGCAAGACTCAGGAGGTTCAGTGTCAGAGGAGTCCAGGAAGGAGGAAACCCCAGAGGGCAGAAGGACCCAGCGAAGGAAAGAACAGCGTAAGAGGTGGAGCCGGGCTAGAATCTTAAACTGGTGTGGGTGGAGCAGTGAGTCAGAGGGGACTTAGCCGGTCTAGCGTCAAGACGTGGGTCTGCGCGCCCAGAGCTTGGAAATGGAAACTGAACTTTAATAAAGACTTTTGTATATAACATCCACCGGGCGTTGGTCCTCTGTGAGCTGGGACCTAGCGGCAGTCCTGACAGTAGGCTACATCCACTGCGTTCCCTTCATCTACCAGGCTTGTAATTCTGTCAAAAAACGAGATCAGGTTCGTCTGACATGACTTATTTTTCAGAAATCCATGCTGACTATTGGTGATCACAGCATTCCTTCCTAGGTGCTCACAGACGGTTTGCTTAATGATCTGCTCCAGAATCTTCCCTGGTATTGATGTCAGACTGACTGGGCGGTAATTATTTGGGTCCTCTCTTTTCCCCTTTTTGAAAATAGGGACAACATTTGCCCTCCAGTCTGCCGGGACTTCGCCTGTTCTCCAGGAATTCTCAAAGATGACTGCCAGTGGTTCTGAGATCACATCTGCCAGTTCTTTTAATACTCTTGGATGCAGTTCATCTGGCCCTGGAGACTTGAATACATCTAGACTAGCCAAGTATTCTTGTACTATCTCCTTAGTTATTCTGGGCTGTGTTTCCTCTGCTGAATCATTTGCTCCAAATTCTTCAGGTCGGGCATTGTTTTCTTTATCGGAGAAGACTGAGGCAAAGAAGGCATTAAGGAGTTCAGCCCTTTCTGTGTCCCCTGTTTACATTTCACCATCTTCTCCTCTGAGTGACCCCACTGTTTCTTTGTTCTTCCTTTTGCTATGAACATACCCATAAAAGCCTTTTTTGTTGCTTTTAACCTCTCTAGCAAGCCTGAGTTCATTCTGTGCTTTAGCTTTTCTGATTTTGTGTCTACACATGCTGGCTATTTGTTTGAATTCCTCTTTGGTGGTTTCCCCCCTTTTCCATTTTTTGTACACATCCTTTTTTAATCTTAACTCAGTTAAAAGTTCTTTAGATAGCCACCCTGGCTTCTTTAGGCACCTTCCATGTTTCCGTCTCATTGGTATTGCCTGAAGTTGTGCTTTTACTATCTCCCTCTTAACAAACCCCTTCCCTTTAGCATCACTGAGCATGGGATCTCACCCAGCACTTCCCTAAGTTTTATGAAGTTGGCTTTCTTAAAGTCAAGAAATTGAGTCCTAGTATGCTTGGCTGCTCCTTTCCGCTGTATAGTAAACTTCAGAAGAGCATGATCACTCGCGCCTATTGATCCTTCCACTTCTACCCCACTAACAAGGTCATCAACATTGGTTAGGACCAGATCTAAAATGGCTGTTCCTCTTGTTGCTTCTCCCACTTTCTGGACAATGAAGTTGTCTGCAAGGCCAGTGAGGAATCTGTTTGACCTTATGCTCTTGGCTGAGTTTGACAACCAACAAATATCCTGGTAATAGAAGTCCCCCATTACTACTATCTCCCTTCCTTTTGCATGCTTGGCCATCTGTTCCAGGAAGGCATCATCTATGTCCTCCGTTTGGCTTGGGGAGCTATAGTAAACTCCCACAATGAGGTCCCTGTTATTCTTCTCTCCCTTAACTTGTTACTTAACATGTCATTAAGCAATGAAACAATTCAGCGTGTAGGATGGAATGCTCACTTTTTTTTCCAAAAAAAATTATTTTATTGATTTTCCAAAAAAAAATTTAAAACAAACAAGCAAACAAACAAACAAACAAACAAACAAACAAACAAACAAACATAAATCTCAACCATATTTAAACCAATCTTAGTAACATAGTTGTGACTTCCTTGTATCCCTCTGGTTGAATTTCAGTTTATATCATTTTGACGGTTTTCCAAAACCAATATTCTTATAAAATTAACTTAATCACTTAACATCTGTCTTTCTTTCCAATTTGGCATTAAACATATTGATTCATCACATTACATATTTAAATCCTAAGCCTATCCGATATTTGCAAACTTTTCCAATTAAGTTAACTTAACATATTTAACTAAATAGTTTGGTTATGACCTCAAAAATATACTCAGCTGCATTGTTGTAGGGCCAATCAGACTGCTGCATTTTGAATCCTATTGTTCTCGGACCAATCAGACTGCTGCATTTTGTATCCTATTTTTCTAGGACCAATCAGACTTCTGCATTTTGGATCCTATTCAACTCAGTACATAACACCTCCCCTCTAAGTTCCAGTCCTGCCCGGGAGGTCGCATTCATAGTCCTCGAGGTACGCCGGCGGCCTACGTGTGTGTTGCGGCCTGGGGTGTTCCCTGGGCCGGGGTTCAGGTTCTGGCTCGTGTTTCAAGGATGCTGGCTGTGATGGGGCCGTTTGGTCTGGTGTAACCAGCTCGCTCATTCGTGGTTCCAGTTCCGGTATCCTTTCGGCCTCGCAGGTCCTTTCTGTATTTACTGATTGTGCCTCTCCTGCTGGCCCTTCCTGTTCTATGGGCCTCACTGCCCCACTGTTCCCTTGGGACTCCCCTGACCTGTCCTTCTCCTGGTTTTCTCCCGGGAATCGTCGCCGTATCTGGTCGCTGACCCATTAGTAGTTCAGCGGGGCTCCAGCCAGTCGTTCAGCGGGGCTCTGGCCAGTCGTTGAGCTGGGGGTACTGTGCTGTGCTGCGCTAGAAGGAACGTGGCAAGGCAGTACTCCCAATCCCCTTGTGTCATGCGGCGGAGGGTGTCCTTGGTGGTCCGCACCATGCGTTCTGCTTGGCCATTGGTGGCAGGGTAGAATGGTGCCGAGCGGATGTGGTGAGGACACGAGAAGACAGCACTTGAGGGGTCTGCTTTTCGGGGGCAAACAAGGCAAGCAATGGCTTGTGGTGAGTCACCACGGTAAAGTGCCGCCCGTACAAGAAATCATGGAATTTTTTTACTCCCTTCACGATTGCCAGACCCTCCTTGTTGATTTGCGAGTAGTTCCGCTCGGTTGCGTTGAGTGTCTGGGAAAAGCATGCCACCGACACCTCTCTTCCATCCGGGAGTTGGTGTCCCAGGACAGCAACCAATGCCGTAGGGCGAGGCGTTGCATCCTAGCACCACTGGCAGCCTCTCATCGAAGTGTGCCAAGACCGAGTTTGAGACAAGCAAGTCCTTGACAGCCTGGAATGTGGCCGCCTGGCTCTGGCCCCACAACCAAGGGGCCCGCTTGTCCAGGAGTCTGTGTAGGGGCTCCGCTACCGCCGCCTTGTGGGGAAGGAAGGAATGGTAAAAGTTCAATAGTCCCAAGAAGGCCTGAAGTTCAGTCTTGCTCTTGGGCACTGGGGCATCACAAATGGCCCGTACCTTGTCCCCAGTCGGGTGGACCCCTTCTTCGTCCACCATAAATCCCAGAAAGTCCACCTGAGGCACTCCTAGTAGACATTCTTCCTGCTTCACCTTGAGACCCGCCATCTGGAAACAGTGCAGAATGGTGCGGAGGCGGTCCTCAAACTCCTCTGGTGTGGGCCCAGCAATCAACACATCATCGAAGAAGGGGGTGACGCCAGGAATCCCTTTAAGGAGAGAGTCCATTAGATTCTGGAATATGCCTGGTGCCACACTGACACCGAATTGCAGCCGCTTTACCCTGAACGCTCCTCTGTGCGTCACAATCGTCTGTGCCTCTGCTGTGGCCTCATCTACCGGCAGCTGTTGATATGCTTGGGCCAAGTCCAGCTTGCCAAAGATTTTTGACCCAGCCAGGGTGGCAAGGACATGGCTGACCACTGACACTGGGTATGCGTGGGCCGTGAGGGCCTTGTTTAGGGTACATTTGTAGTCTGCGCAGATGCGGACTGAACCATTAGGCTTGAAGGGTGTGCCGATCGGGGTTTCCCAGGGGGCATTAGGCACCGGCTCCAGTACTCCTTGCTCCATGAGCCGGTCCAATTCCTCATCTATACGGGGTTTCAGGGCAAACAGGACCCGGCGGGCCTTGATCCTGACAGGTCATACTGCGGGGTCAAGCTGTAGAGCAATAGGGGCCCCCGTATACTGTTCCACTTTCCCAAAGAAACCCCCGGAAATTCCTTGCATATGGCGTCCACGTCCACTTGTAAGCTAGTGTGGTTCACCCCGGTGATGGCTAGCCACAGTGGTCCATCTTGGAACTTTGAAGTGCCAGGCATAGCTCTAATGGCTTTAGCCCAAGCGTAGCAGAGTTTTCCTGCACAGCGAAGAAGCTAGTTGAGGTGGAAATGACTAGTCAGCTAGACTCAGAATAACTATTTACAGGATTTATTAAAAGGAAAAATAAAACCAGCAGAGTTTCTGCATACAAAACAAAGCAAAATAAATCCTTTCTTTCTCTCTCTCTCTTAACCATACACAGCACTTCTACTCCTAACACACCCACCAACACAAACTGTGCTAGCATTCCTAGATAACAGAGTTGAGTGCTGGTCGTTAACCAATCAGAGTAAGTAGTTTCTAGGTCAAGCAGACCTTGGCTTTCTGCCAAGAGTAAATTGACACTGCCTTGAGTTGATTGTGTGAAGCCAGAATCTGTAAGTTTTCATGAGAATCAATTAACAGAAACTGAACACCCCCTCACAGATTCTGCTGGACAATTAACATCAAATAACACCTGTCAGGGGCTCAGGAGCAGAGGCACAGGGAAGAGGGGAGATGGAGAGCGAGGGGGAGGAATCCGAGGGGAGCGTAGGAGGTGACAGTGGTCCGAGGGATTCCATGAGCCTCTCCAGCGAATTGGAAGATTCACAAAAGGGGGCGCCAGTGGCCAGGGGCAGGGGGTTCCCAAGGGGAACGCCCCAGGAGCAAGGGGGCAGCAGGGACTCCCAGAGCAGTAGTTGGAAATCAGGACCAGCTTCCCCACCAGAGCAGAGTGGGGGGGAAGAGTCCCAGGTATCGGGGCCAGTGCTTTCCCCACCAGGGAGAGGAGACGAGGCAGAGCTGACCACGCCTCCATTGGAGAGTCAGGCAACGGAGGGGAGGTCAGATCCGGCCAGTGTCACGGAAGAGGGAAGCAGTGATAGAAGCAGTGTAACGGTTAGGAGAAAGGTCACTGGGTTGGCGCGAGAAACAAGTTCAAATGTACAGGAGCGCGAGACAGCAGAGAATGAGGATTGGGAACCGGGTCCTAAAGCCCGCCGGAGGCAGGGGGAGGAGCTAAGCGACTCAGCGTCGGAGGAGTCCAGAAAGGGCAATGCCCCGGTGGGCAGGAGGACCCAGAGAAGGAGAGAACAGTGCAGAAGGTGGAGCAGGGCTAGGATCTTAAACAGGTGCGGAAGGGGAGGTGATTCAGACGGGACTTCGCTGATCTAAGGTCTAAGACGTAGGGCTGCACGCTCTGGCGTTGAAATGGAAACTAAACTTCAATAAAGACTTTTGTACATTACATCAACCTGGCGTTGGTCCTCTGTGAGCTGGGACCTAGAGGCAGCTCTGACAGTAAGTCCCGTCTCAAAAAAACCCCTCGCAACGTGAGTGGACGCCGCGAGGGGCGAAGATTGGTGCTTCGCGAGCTCACGAAGGCAGGACAAGATGAATACCGAACAACAAATAACAGCCCTTCAAAACGCAGTGGCACAACTTAACGCGGAGATACTAGCATCCAGGAAGAGAGAAGACGAATCAGCTGCTGCCTGCAAGGATCTGCAAATCAGGTTGGAAATGTTGACTAAACAGGGGGCGCCGGGAACCAGACCAGAGGGGATTGGGCTGGGAAAGAGAGGAGGCAGCCTTGTGTCGCATTTCGATGGGAATCTGCAGCATTATCCTAACTTCAGAGCAGACGTGGTTTTCGCCCTAGAGTTGCTGGAGAAGGACTTTAGAGATGAGCAGGAGAAAGTAGGCTTCATACTAACGCATCTCCACGGAGACGCTAAAGCGTGGCTGCGCAATCTGTGGCGAGATAAAGACCCAGCCCTCCAAGATGCGAAAGCCTTCCTTAAGGCGATGGATGCTTGTTTTTTATCAGCGATAGATGTAGATGTCGCCAGGAAAGAGATACATGGATTGAAACAAGGCAGGGCCACTGTAAGGCAATATCACTCCCGCTTTTTTGCATTGGTCAACGCGCTGGGATGGGAAAAGGATTCAGCTGCCGTCAGGGACCTTTTCTGGGAGGGGTTGAACGGGGCTGTGAAAGACGAAATTGCAAGGGGGGAGAGACCCCAGACCACTAAAGACGTGGTCCAGAGAGCGCTGACGATTGGGGTGCGTCTGGAAGAACGTTCCTGGAGCAAAGACGAAGGGCGTTGGGGACGCACACCAGCAAGAGCACCTCCTTTCTTTCCCAGGGACACAGCGCGCGCTCAATCCATGCCTCCACTGGGAGGGGGAGAGGAGCCGATGGAGTTAGGTGGTGCCAAGGCAGCAGCCAGAGCCCTAACGCCGGGAGCAGTCAAACCGAAGCCTCCTAGAGGGAACAGGAAGTGTTACATCTGCGACAGTGCTCAGCACATGGCGAAAGAGTGTCCCCAGAGGATTCACAAGCACACTGCAGCCTCAGCGACAGTTACAGAAGTAGTTCAGCAGAGTGAACCACAGCAGGGAAACGACGGAGTCTGGCTGGAATCAGAGGCACTGGGGCCCAGCCAGACGAGTCAGTGAAGCAGTCCCCAGGAATCTTACAGCCCACAGACCCCCTCCCACCCAAACCAGTGGTGCAGCTCACCGCAGCGCTCCAGCTTCCCAATGGGCTCACCATGGAAGTCCCTATTACCATTGACTCTGGCAGCAATTCAGACTTTATAGGAGTGGATTTCATCACGCAACATGGCATAGCGCTACTTGTTAAGGCCCTAGCTGCTTGTGCCCGAGCTTCTTCTTGGCCAACGATCTGGCCGGAACTGCCTGGGCTGCTAACCAGACCCAGTCTCCTACCCGGATGTCTTCCCCAACCCTCCTGTGTCGGTCTGCCTGCACTTTGTAAGCCTGTTTCGCCATCTCTAACTGCCTCCTGAGCTGCTCGTGGATCTCCTGCAACTCTGCTGCCACGGCCTCTGCTCCCTGCGGCTCCCCCTCCCTCACTTTCTCTAAACCCGGGAAGGTTCTGGGATGCCGCCCATTGTTGGCGAAAAACGGTGTCACCCCCGTGGACACGTGTTTCGTGCTGTTGTAGGCAAACTCGGCTAGCGGTAGGAAGTCCACCCAGGTCGAGGGCTGCTGGTTCGCGTAGCATCTCAGGTACTGCTGCATGATGGCGTTGACTCTCTCCGCCTGTCCGTTAGTCTGCGGGTGTCGCGCCGACGCCAGGCTGACCTTGACGTTCAGGAAACCCATCAGCTTTTGCCAGAAGTTGGATATGAACTGGCGCCCCCTGTCGGACAGGATGGACCGTGGTAGGCCGTGCACCTTGAACACGTGGTCTATAAACAGCTTGGCGGTCTGCTCGGCTGTGGCCACCTTCGCGCAAGGAATGAAGTGGGCCATCTTGGTGAACAAGTCTACTACCACGAGTACTGCCGTCTTGCCTCTCGAGCTGGGCAGTTCCGTGACAAAGTCCAGGGCCACCCTCTCCCACGGTTAAAACGGTGTCTGTAGCGGTTCCAACAGGCCCGCCGGCGGCTGGTGTACTGGTTTGGCCCTTTGGCAGGTGTCGCACCTCTTGACGTATTCCGCGACATCCCCCCTCATCTTGGGCCACCAAAAGTCTCTGGCTACTAGGTCCACCGTCTTCTCCTTGCCGAAGTGTCCCGCGCTGGGCGCGTCGTGCAGCTGTTGCAGGACCCTCGCGCGGAGGTTGTCTCCCGGCACGTAGAGGGCTCCTTTGCGGATGAGCAGGCCGTCGCGTATTTGGAAGTCGTCGTCCCTTGCCGTGCCGCTACGCACCTCCTCCATCTTGGCTCGCGCGAAGGAGTCCGTCTGCAGCGCGCGACGCACCGCGTCCAGGTCCACCGTGGCTGACGCGCATGCCCACGCCTTTGGTGCGAAAATATGCTTGGCCGCCGCCGGCGCCTCTTCTTCGAGATACTGCGGTTTCCTGGACAGCGCGTCCGCCATGATGTTGTTGTTTCCAGGGATGTATTCTATTCTGAAGTCGAAATCTGCAAAGAACTCCGCCCAGCGGATGTGTCTCTGGTTCAGGAACCTCGCCGTGCACCAGTACTCCAAGTTCTTATGGTCTGTACGGACCTGCACCGTGTGTTTGGCTCCGACGAGGAAATGCCGCCACGCCTTGAAGGCTGCATGTATGGCCAGTAAGTCCCTGTCCCAGATGGTGTAGTTCTGCTCCGACTTGCTGAGTTTCCTGGAGTAGAAAGCGCACGGCCTCCAGTCCCCCTGGTGGTCTTGCTGCAACAGGACGGCCCCCACGGCCCTGTCTGACGCGTCCGTCTCCACTCTCATGGGCCTGCTGGGGTTCACGTGTAGCAGGTGTTCCTCAGACGCGAAGAGGTGCTTGAGCTTCTGAAAGGACTGCTCTGCCTGCTCCGTCCAGATGAACTTCTTCTTCTTGGAACTGAGGGTGTCAGTGATGGCCGCTGTCTGCATGGCGAAACCTTTGATGAACTTGCGATAAAAGTTGGCAAAGCCGACAAACCTCTGGACTTCCTTTCGATTGCGTGGGCTCTTCCAGTCCAGCACTGCCCGTACCTTGGTACTGTCCATGGTGAGTCCCTTGTCGGACAGTTTGTAGCCCAGGAAGTCCACCTCCGTCTTGTCGAACTGGCACTTCTCCAGCTTGGCGTAAAGCCGGTGCTCCCACAGCCGCTGCAGGACTTCCCTGACATCTCTCTCGTGAGCCTCCGGCGACTCCGAGAAGATGAGGATGTCGTCCAGGAAGCAGATGCACTTCTTGTAGAGAAGACCCGCCAAGACATGATGCATGAATGCTTGAAAACAGTGGGAGCCATTTTGTAATCCAAAAGGCATAACTCTATATTCATAGGTGCCCAGCGGCGTAAACATGGCAGTTTTCCACTCGTCACCTTCCCCCACGCGAATGAGATTGTACGCTCCACGCAGATCCAACTTGGTAAAGATGCGACCCTTCCTCACCGTCGCCAGCAGGTCATCGATCTTGGGCATAGGGAAGGCTGAGGGCTTAGTTTTCGCATTTAAGACGCGGTAATCAACTACAAGCCTCTTTTGGGGCGTGTCCCGCTTCTTTACAAAGAATACAGGGCTGCCCCCCACCGCCTTGGACTCTCGGATGAATCCCCGCTTCAAGTTGTGATCTATGAACTCCCTGAGCTCCTGCAATTCATCCTCAGACATGGAATACAGCTTCCCCGTCGGGAGCGTCGCCCCCGGCAGGAGGTCAATCTTGCAGTCGTAGGGTCTGTGGGGAGGCAGCTTGTCCGCTTCTTTCTCGCAGAAGACCTCCAAAAACTCTTTGTACTTGTTAGGTACCGCTTGCAACATGCCCAAGTTCAGCTGTCTTCCATCCTCGTGCTCCTCATCGTCCAAGTCAGCCAGGATGCAGTGTTCTGCGTAGTAGGATGAGCCGAAGGTCAGTTGCCGCTGGTACCAAGCTAATGCCGGGCTGTGCCTATCCAGCCAACTCATGCCCAACACAATGGGCGTGTCTGACAGGCGGGTGACGTTGAAGCTGATGACTTCGCGGTGATTACCAATGCGCATCACCATTGGCGGCGTCTGCTGTAGCACTTGCCCTCCCAGTAGCTCCCTGCCGTCCACCGTGACGACGTTCAGAGGTACCGTCGCTGGCAGAAGGGCTATGCCATGTTGCTGGATGAACTCCATGCCTATAAAATCTGCATTGCTCCCAGAGTCAATGGTAATGGGGATTTCCACAGTGAGCCCATTGGGAAGTTGAAGGGATGCGGTGAGCTGCACTACTGGTTTGGGTGGGAGGGGGTCTGTGGGCTGTAACATTACTGGGGATTGCTTCACTGACTTGTCTGGCTGGCCCCCAGTGACTCCATTTCCAGCCAGACAGTGGAGTTTTCCTGCTGTGATTCACTCTGCTGAACTGCTTCTGTTACTGTCGCTGTGGCTGCAGTGTGCTTGTGAAACCGCTGGGGACACTCTTTCGCCATGTGCTGAGCACTGTCGCAGATGTAGCACTTCCTGGTCCCTCTAGGAGGCTTCATTTTGACTGCTCCCGGCGTTAGGGCTCCGACTGTGGACTGAGCCTTAGCACCACCTATCTCCATCGGCTCCTCTCCTCCTCCCAGCGGAGGCATGGATCGAGCGCGCGCCGCTTCCTTGGGAAAGGGGGGTGGTGCTTTCGTTGGCGTGCGTCCCCAATGCCCTTCCTCTTTGTCCCAAGGGCGTCCTTCCAGCCTAACCCCAATGGTGAGTGCCCTCTCCACAATGTCCTTGGTGGTTTGGGGTCTCTCCCCCCTTGCAATTTCGTCTTTCACAGCTCCGTTCAGCCCCTCCCAGAACAGATCTCTGACGGCAGACGATTCTCTCTCCCAGCCCAATACATTCACCAATGCGAAAAAACGTGAATGTCAGGGGTTCAGAAGAAGAGACACAGGAGGGGGAGCAAATGGAGAGTGAGGAGGAGGAGTACGAGGGGGGCACAGGCAGTGACAGTGGCCAGAGTTATTCCACAAGCCTCTCTAGCGAATCGGAGGACTCACAGAAGGGAGCGCCGGTGGCCAGAGCGAGGGGGGCTCCAGGGGGGAAGCCCCAGGAGGAAGGGGCTAGCGGGGAGTCCCTGAGCAGCAGTTGGAAATCAGGACCAGCTTCTCCACCAGAGCGCAGTGGGGAGGGGGAGTCCCAGGAGTCGGGACCAGTGTCCTCACCACCAGAGGGAGGAGAGGAGTCAGGTTTGGCAACGCCCACATCAGGAAGCGGGGAAACAGTCAGAAGGAAAGTTACCGGCTGGGCGCGTGCGCCAAGTTCAAATGTACAGGAGCGCGGCACAGCGGGGAGCCCGGGAAGGGAGCCAGGTCCTAAAGCCCGCCGGAGGGAGGGGCAAGACTCAGGAGGCTCAGCGTCAGAGGAGTCCAGGAAGGAGGAAACCCCAGAGGGCAGAAGGACCCAGCGAAGGAAAGAACAGCGTAAGAGGTGGAGCCGGGCTAGAATCTTA